>NW_027516685.1:0-54796 GCF_048772815.1 Callospermophilus lateralis
ATTCAGCAAACGAGTAGTTTTTTGGAAGCTTGGCAACCCCTTTCAAACGAAAGTGTTCTTCGCCAGTCTCTGCATGGGGTACTTCAAGAGGAAACAAACCATAGAGTTAGAACTTAGAACTACTTCATTTTGTCAAGTTTCAAGGAGCTAGCACAAACCGTGTTTGATTTAGAATTCCAAACACAGCTATCTATGTAGGAGAGAAAACAGAGTGAAACCTAAAAATTCAAACAGTCACTGGGAAACGAAAGCTTCAACCTAGAAGAAAAAAATTGGGGCAGCCAAGTGGGATTAGTGAACTGATCATTACCACCAAGTATCATCAAGATTTGGTGAAAAATGTTTGCTGAGATTTCAGCAAACGAGTAGTTTTTTGGAAGCTTGGCAACCCCTTTCAAACGAAAGTGTTTTTCGCCAGTCTCTGCATGGGGTACTTCAAGAGGAAACAAACCATAGAGATAGAACTTAGAACTACTTCATTTGGTCAAGTTTCAAGGAGCTAGCACAAACCGTGTTTGATTTAGAGTTTCAAACACATCTATCTATATAACAGAAAACAGAGTGAAACCTAAAAATTCAAACAGTCACTGGAAACGAAAGCTTCAACCTAGAAGAAAAAAATTGGGGCAGCCAAGTGGGATTAGTGAACTGATCATTACCACCAAGTATCATCAAGATTTGGTGAAAAAATGTTTGCTGAGATTTCAGCAAACGAGTAGTTTTTTGGAAGCTTGGCAACCCCTTTCAAACGAAAGTGTTCTTCGCCAGTCTCTGCATGGGTACTTCAAGAGGAAACAAACCATAGAGATAGAACTTAGAACTACTTCATTTGGTCAAGTTTCAAGGAGCTAGCACAAACCGTGTTTGATTTAGAATTCAAACACAGCTATCTATGTAGGAGAAAACAGAGTGAAACCTAAAAATTCAAACAGTCACTGGAAACGAAAGCTTCAACCTAGAAGAAAAAAATTGGGGCAGCCAAGTGGGATTAGTGAACTGATCATTACCACCAAGTATCATCAAGATTTGGTGAAAAAATGTTGCTGAGATTTCAGCAAACGAGTAGTTTTTTGGAAGCTTGGCAACCCCTTTCAAACGAAAGTGTTTTTTCGCCAGTCTCTGCATGGGGTACTTCAAGAGGAAACAAACCATAGAGATAGAACTTAGAACTACTTCATTTGGTCAAGTTTCAAGGAGCTAGCACAAACCGTGTTTGATTTAGAGTTTCAAACACATCTATCTATATAACAGAAACAGAGTGAAACCTAAAAATTCAAACTGTTACTGGAAACGAACGCTTGAACCTAGAAGAGTAAAAATTGGGCAGCCAAGTGGGCTTAGAACTGATCATTACCACCAAGTATCATCAAGATATGGTGAAAAAATGTTTGCTGAGATTTCAGCAACGAGTAGTTTTTTGGAAGCTTGGCAACCCTTTCAAACGAAAGTGTTCTTCGCCAGTCTCTGCATGGGGTACTTCAAGAGGAAACAAACCATAGAGATAGAACTTAGAACTACTTCATTTTGTCAAGTTTCACGGAGCTAGCACAAACCGTGTTTGATTTAGAGTTTCAAACACATCTATCTATATAGCAGAAAACAGAGTGAAACCTAAAATTTCAAACTGTTACTGGAAACGAACGCTTGAACCTAGAAGAGTGAAAATTGGGCATCCAAGTGGGCTTAGTGAACTGATCATTACCACCAAGTATCATCAAGATTTTGAAAAAATGTTGGCTGAGATTTCAGCAAACGAGTAGTTTTTTGGAAGCTTGGCAACCCCTTTCAAACGAAAGTGTTCTTCGCCAGTCTCTGCATGGGGTACTTCAAGAGGAAACAAACCATAGAGTTAGAACTTAGAACTACTTCATTTTGTCAAGTTTCAAGGAGCTAGCACAAACCGTGTTTGATTTAGAATTCCAAACACAGCTATCTATGTAGGAGAAAACAGAGTGAAACCTAAAAATTCAAACAGTCACTGGAAACGAAAGCTTCAACCTAGAAGAAAAAAATTGGGGCAGCCAAGTGGGATTAGTGAACTGATCATTACCACCAAGTATCATCAAGATTTGGTGAAAAAATGTTTGCTGAGATTTCAGCAAACGAGTAGTTTTTTGGAAGCTTGGCAACCCCTTTCAAACGAAAGTGTTTTTCGCCAGTCTCTGCATGGGGTACTTCAAGAGGAAACAAACCATAGAGATAGAACTTAGAACTACTTCATTTGGTCAAGTTTCAAGGAGCTAGCACAAACCGTGTTTGATTTAGAGTTTCAAACACATCTATCTATATAACAGAAAACAGGAGTGAAACCTAAAAATTCAAACAGTCACTGGAAACGAAAGCTTCAACCTAGAAGAAAAAAATTGGGGCAGCCAAGTGGGATTAGTGAACTGATCATTACCACCAAGTATCATCAAGATTTGGTGAAAAAATGTTTGCTGAGATTTCAGCAAATGAGTAGTTTTTTGGAAGCTTGGCAACCCCTTTCATACGAAAGTGTTTTTCGCCAGTCTCTGCATGGGGTACTTCAAGAGGAAAAAAACCATAGAGATAGAACTAACAACTACTTCATTTTGTCAAGTTTCAAGGAGCTAGCGCAACCGCGTTTGATTTAGAGTTTCAAAGACATCTATCTATATAGCAGAAAACAGAGTGAAACCTAAAATTTCAAAGTGTTACTGGAAACGAACGCTTGAACCTAGAAGAGTAAAAATTGGGCAGCCAAGTGGGCTTAGTGAACTGATCATTACCACCAAGTATCATCAAGTTTTGTGAAAAAAATGTTTGCTGAGATTTCAGCAAACTAGTAGTTTTTTGGAAGCTTGGCAACCCCTTTAAAACGAAAGTGTTCTTCGCCAGTCTCTGCATGGGGTACTTCAAGAGGAAACAAACCATAGAGATAGAACTTAGAACTACTTCATTTGCTCAAGTTTCAAGGAGCTAGCACAAACCGTGTTTGATTTAGAGTTTCAAACACATCTATCTATATAGCAGAAAACAGAGAGAAACCTAAAAATTCAAAGTGTTACTGGAAACGAACGCTTGAACCTAGAAGAGTGAAAATTGGACATCAAGTGGGCTTAGTGAACTGATCATTACCACCAAGTATCATCAAGATTTGGTGAAAAAATGTTTGCTGAGATTTCAGCAAACTAGTAGTTTTTTGGAAGCTTGGCAACCCTTTCAAACAAAAGTGTTTTTCGCCAGTCTCTGCATGGGGTACTTCAAGAGGAAACAAACCATAGAGATAGAACTTAGAACTACTTCATTTTGACAAGTTTCACGGAGCTAGCAGAAACCGTGTTTGATTTAGAGTTTCAAACACATCTATCTATATAGCAGAAAACAGAGTGAAACCTAAAATTTCAAAGTGTTACTGGAAACGAAGGCTTGAACCTAGAAAAGTGAAAATTGGGCAGCAGGTGGGCTTAGTGAACTGATCATTACCACCAAGTATCATCAAGATTTGGTGAAAAATGTTTGCTGAGATTTCAGCAAACGAGTAGTTTTTTGGAAGCTTGGCAACCCCTTTCAAACGAAAGTGTTCTTCGCCAGTCTCTGCATGGGGTACTTCAAGAGGAAACAAACCATAGAGATAGAACTTAGAACAACTTCATTTTGTCAAGTTTCACGGAGCTAGCACATACCTTGTTTGATTTAGAGTTTCAAACACATCTATCTATATAGCAGAAAACAGAGTGAAACCTTAAAATTCAAACTGTTACTGGAAACGAACGCTTGAACCTAGAAAAGTGAAAGTTGGGCAGCCAAGTGGATTAGTGAACTGATCATTACCACCAAGTATCATCAAGATTTGGTGAAAAAATGTTTGCTGAGATTTCAGCAAACTAGTAGTTTTTGGAAGCTTGGCAACCCCTTTCAAACGAAAGTGTTTTTCGCCAGTCTCTGCATGGGGTACTTCAAGAGGAAACAAACCATAGAGATAGAACTTAGAACTACTTCATTTGGTCAAGTTTCAAGGAGCTAGCACAAACCGTGTTTGATTTAGAATTCCCAAACACAGCTATCTATGTAGGAGAAAACATAGTGAAACCTAAAAATTCAAACTGTTACTGGAAACGAAAACTTCAACCTAGAAGAATAAAATTTGGGCAGCCAAGTGGGATTAGTGAACTGATCATTACCACCAAGTATCATCAAGATTTGGTTGAAAAAATGTTTGCTGAGATTTCAGCAAACTAGTAGTTTTTGAAGCTTGGCAACCCCTTTCAAACGAAAGTGTTTTTCGCCAGTCTCTGCATGGGGTACTTCAAGAGGAAACAAACCATAGAGATAGAACTTAGAACTACTTCAGTTGGTCCAGTTTCAAGGTGCTAGCACAACCGTGTTTGATTTAGAATTCCAAACACAGCTATCTATGTACGAGAAAACAGAGTGAAACCTAAAAATTCAAACTGTTACTGGAAACGAAAGCTTCAACCTAGAAGAATAAAATTTGGGCAGCCAAGTGGGATTAGTGAACTGATCATTACCACCAAGTATCATCAAGATTTGGTGAAAAAATGTTTGTTGACATTTCAGCAAACTAGTTAGTTTTTTGGAAGCTTGGCAACCCCTTTCAAACGGAAGTGTTTTTCGCCAGTCTCTGCATGGGGTACTTCAAGAGGAAACAAACCATAGAGATAGAACTTAGAACTAATTCATTTGGTCAAGTTTCCAGGAGCTAGCACAAACCGTGTTTGATTTAGAGTTTCAAACACATCTATCTATATAGCAGAAAACAGAGTGAAACCTAAAATTTCAAAGTGTTACTGGAAACGAAGGCTTGAACCTAGAAGAGTGAAAATTGGGCAGCAGGGTGGGCTTAGTGAACTGATCATTACCACCAAGTATCATCAAGATTTGGTGAAAAAATGTTTGCTGAGATTTCAGCAAACGAGAAGTTTTTTGGAAGCTTGGCAACCCCTTTCAAACGAAAGTGTTCTTCGCCAGTCTCTGCATGGGGTACTTCAAGAGGAAACAAACCATAGAGATAGAACTTAGAACAACTTCATTTTGTCAAGTTTCACGGAGCTAGCACAAACCGTGTTTCATTTAGAGTTTCAAACACATTTATCTATATAGCAGAAAACAGAGTGAAACCTTAAAATTCAAACTGTTACTGGAAACGAACGCTTGAACCTAGAAGAGTGAAAGTTGGGCAGGGAAGTGGGCTTAGTGAACTGATCATTACCACCAAGTATCATCAAGATTTGGTGAAAAAATGTTTGCTGAGATTTCAGCAAACTAGTAGTTTTTTGGAAGCTTGGCAACCCCTTTCAAACGAAAGTGTTTTTCGCCAGTCTCTGCATGGGGTACTTCAAGAGGAAACAAACCATAGAGATAGAACTTAGAACTACTTCATTTGGTCAAGTTTCAAGGAGCTAGCACAAACCGTGTTTGATTTAGAATTCCAAACACAGCTATCTATGTAGGAGAAAACAGAGTGAAACCTAAAAATTCAAACTGTTACTGGAAACGAAAGCTTCAACCTAGAAGAATAAAATTTGGGCAGCCAAGTGGGATTAGTGAACTGATCATTACCACCAAGTATCATCAAGATTGGTGAAAAAATGTTTGCTGAGATTTCAGCAAACTAGTAGTTTTTGGAAGCTTGGCAACCCCTTTAAAACGGAAGTGTTTTTCGCCAGTCTCTGCATGGGGTACTTCAAGAGGAAACAAACCATAGAGATAGAACTTAGAACTACTTCATTTGGTCAAGTTTCAAGGAGCTAGCACAAACCGTGTTTGATTTAGAGTTTCAAACACATCTATCTATATAGCAGAAAACAGAGTGAAACCTAAAAATTCAAACAGTCACTGGAAACGAAAGCTTCAAACTAGAAGAATAAAATTTGGGCAGCCAAGTGGGATTAGTGAACTGATCATTACCACCAAGTATCATCAAGATTTGGTGAAAAAATGTTTGCTGAGATTTCAGCAAACTAGTAGTTTTTTGGAAGCTTGGCAACCCCTTTCAAACGAAAGTGTTTTTCGCCAGTCTCTGCATGGGGTACTTCAAGAGGAAACAAACCATAGAGATAGAACTTAGAACTACTTCATTTCGTCAAGTTTCAAGGAGCTAGCACAAACCGTGTTTGATTTAGAATTCCAAACACAGCTATCTATGTAAAAGAAAACAGAGTGAAAGCTAAAAATTCAAACTGTTACTGGAAACGAAAGCTTCAACCAAGAAGAATAAAATTTGGGCAGCCAAGTGGGATTAGTGAACTGATCATTACCACCAAGTATCATCAAGATTTGGTGAAAAAATGTTTGCTGACATTTCAGCAAACTAGTAGTTTTTTGGAAGCTTGGCAACCCCTTTCAAACGGAAGTGTTCTTCGCCAGTCTCTGCATGGGGTACTTCAAGAGGAAACAAACCATAGAGATAGAAGTTAGAACTACTTCATTTGGTAGAGTTTCAAGGAGCTAGCACAAACCGTGTTTGATTTAGAATTCCAAACACAGCTATCTATGTAGGAGAAAACAGAGTGAAACCTAAAAATTCAAACAGTCACTGGAAACGAAAGCTTCAACCTAGAAGAAAAAAAATTTGGGCAGCCAACTGGGATTAGTGAACTGATCACTACCACCAAGTATCATCAAGATTTGGTGAAAAAATGTTTGCTGAGATTTCAGCAAACGAGTAGTTTTTTGGAAGCTTGGCAACCCCTTTCAAACGAAAGTGTTTTTCGCCAGTCTCTGCATGGGGTACTTCAAGAGGAAAAAAACCATAGAGATAGAACTAACAACTACTTCATTTTGTCAAGTTTCAAGGAGCTAGCACAAACCGTGTTTGATTTAGAATTCCAAACACAGCTATCTATGTAGGAGAAAACAGAGTGAAACCTAAAAATTCAAACTGTTACTGGAAACGAAAGCTTCAAACTAGAAGAATAAAATTTGGGCAGCCAAGTGGGATTAGTGAACTGATCATTACCACCAAGTATCATCAAGTTTTGGTGAAAAAATGTTTGCTGAGATTTCAGCAAACTAGTAGTTTTTTGGAAGCTTGGCAACCCATTTAAAACGAAAGTGTTTTTCGCCAGTCTCTGAATGGGGTACTTCAAGAGGAAACAAACCATAGAGATAGAACTTAGAACTATTCATTTGCTCAAGTTTCAAGGAGCTAGCACAAACCGTGTTTGATTTAGAGTTTGAAACACATCTATCTATATAGCAGAAAACAGAGTGAAACCTAAAAATTCAAAGTGTTACTGGAAACGAACGCTTGAACCTAGAAGAGTGAAAATTGGGCAGCCAAGTGGGCTTAGTGAACTGATCATTACCACCAAGTATCATCAAGATTTGGTGAAAAAATGTTTGCTGAGATTTCAGCAAACTAGTAGTTTTTTGGAAGCTTGGCAACCCCTTTCAAACGAAAGTGTTTTTCGCCAGTCTCTGCATGGGGTACTTCAAGAGAAAACAAACCATAGAGATAGAACTTAGAACTACTTCATTTGGTCAAGTTTCAAGGAGCTAGCACAAACCGTGTTTGATTTAGAGTTTCAAACACATCTATCTATATAGCAGAAAACAGAGTGAAACCTAAAAATTCAAAGTGTTACTGGAAACGAACGCTTGAACCTAGAAGAGTGAAAATTGGGCAGCCAAGTGGGCTTAGTGAACTGATCATTACCACCAAGTATCATCAAGATTTGGTGAAAAAATGTTTGCTGAGATTTCAGCAAACGAGTAGATTTTGGAAGCTTGGCAACCCCTTTCAAACGAAAGTGTTCTTCGCCAGTCTCTGCATGGGGTACTTCAAGAGTAAACAAACCATAGAGATAAAACTTAGAACTACTTCATTTTGTCAAGTTTCACGGAGCTAGCACAAACCTTGTTTGATTTAGAGTTTCAAACACATCTATCTATATAGCAGAAAACAGAGTGAAACCTAAAAATTCAAACTGTTACTGGAAACGAATGCTTGAACCTACAAGAGTGAAAGTTGGGCAGCCAAGTTGGATTAGTGAACTGATCATTACCACCAAGTATCATCAAGTTTTGGTGAAAAAATATTTGCTGAGATTTCAGCAAACGAGTAGTTTTTTGGAAGCTTGGCAACCCCTTTAAAACGAAAGTGTTTTTCGCCAGTCTCTGCATGGGGTACTTCCAGAGGAAACAAACCATAGAGATAGAACTTAGAACTACTTCATTTGGTCATGTTTCAAGGAGCTAGCACAAACCGTGTTTGATTTAGAGTTTCAAACACAGCTATCTATATAGCAGAAAACAGAGTGAAACCTAAAAATTCAAAGTTTACTGGAAACGAACGCTTGTACCTAGAAGAGTGAAAATTCGGCAGCCAAGTGGGCTTAGTGAACTGATCATTACCACCAAGTATCATCAAGATTTGTTGAAAAAATGTTTGCTGAGATTTCAGCAAACGAGTAGTTTTTTGGAAGCTTGGCAACCCCTTTCAAACGAAAGTGTTTTTCGCCAGTCTCTGCATGGGGTACTTCAAGAGGAAACAAACCATAGAGATAGAACGTAGAACTATTTCATTTGGTCAAGTTTCAAAGAGCTAGCACAAACCGTGTTTGATTTAGAATTCCAAACACAGCTATCTATGTAGGAGAAAACAGAGTGAAACCTAAAAATTCAAACAGTCACTGGAAACGAAAGCTTCAACCTAGAAGAATAAAATTTGGGCAGCCAAGTGGGATTAGTGAACTGATCATTACCACCAAGTATCATCAAGATTTGGTGAAAAAATGCTTGCTGAGATTTCAGCAAACTAGTAGTTTTTTTGGAAGCTTGGCAACCCCTTTCAAACGAAAGTGTTTTTCGCCAGTCTCTGCATGGGGTACCTCAAGAGGAAAAAAACCATAGAGATAGAACTAACAACTACTTCATTTTGTCAAGTTTCAAGGAGCTAGCACAAACCGTGTTTGATTTAGAGTTTCAAAGACATCTATCTATATAGCAGAAAACAGAGTGAAACCTAAAATTTCAAAGTGTTACTGGAAACGAACGCTTGAACCTAGAAGAGTAAAAACTGGGCTGCCAAGTGGGCTTAGTGAACTGATCATTACCACCAAGTATCATCAAGTTTTGGTGAAAAAATGTTTGCTGAGATTTCAGCAAACTAGTAGTTTTTTGGAAGCTTGGCAACCCCTTTAAAACGAAAGTGTTTTTCGCCAGTCTCTGCATGGGGTACATCAAGAGGAAACAAACCATAGAGATAGAACTTAGAACTACTTCATTTGGTCAAGTTTCAAGGAGCTAGCACAAACCGTGTTTGATTTAGAGTTTCAAACACATCTATCTATATAGCAGAAAACAGAGTGAAACCTAAAAATTCAAAGTGTTTCTGGAAACGAACGCTTGAACCTAGAAGAGTGAAAATTGGGTAGCCAAGTGGGCTTAGTGAACTGATCATTACCACCAAGTATCATCAAGATGTGGTGAAAAAATGTTTGCTGAGATTTCAGCAAACGAGTAGTTTTTTGGAAGCTTGGCAACCCCTTTCAAACGAAAGTGTTCTTCGCCAGTCTCTGCATGGGGTACTTCAAGAGGAAACAAACCATAGAGATAGAAGTTAGAACTACTTCATTTGGTCCAGTTTCAAGGAGCTAGCACAAACCGTGTTTGATTTAGAATTCCAAACACAGCTATCTATGTAGGAGAAAACAGAGTGAAACCTAAAAATTCAAACAGTCACTGGAAACGAAAGCTTCAACCTAGAAGAAAAAAATTTGGGCAGCCAAGTGGGATTAGTGAACTGATCACTACCACCAAGTATCATCAAGATTTGGTGAAAAAATGTTTGCTGAGATTTCAGCAAACGAGTAGTTTTTTGGAAGCTTGGCAACCCCTTTCAAACGAAAGTGTTTTTCGCCAGTCTCTGCATGGGGTACTTCAAGAGGAAAAAAACCATAGAGATAGAACTAACAACTACTTCATTTTGTCAAGTTTCAAGGAGCTAGCACAAACCGTGTTTGATTTAGAATTCCAAACACAGCTATCTATGTAGGAGAAAACAGAGTGAAACCTAAAAATTCAAACTGTTACTGGAAACGAAAGCTTCAAACTAGAAGAATAAAATTTGGGCAGCCAAGTGGGATTAGTGAACTGATCATTACCACCAAGTATCATCAAGTTTTGGTGAAAAAATGTTTGCTGAGATTTCAGCAAACTAGTAGTTTTTTGGAAGCTTGGCAACCCATTTAAAACGAAAGTGTTTTTCGCCAGTCTCTGCATGGGGTACTTCAAGAGGAAACAAACCATAGAGATAGAACTTAGAACTACTTCATTTGCTCAAGTTTCAAGGAGCTAGCACAGACCGTGTTTGATTTAGAGTTTCAAACACATCTATCTATATAGCAGAAATCAGAGTGAAACCTAAAAATTCAAAGTGTTACTGGAAACGAACGCTTGAACCTAGAAGAGTGAAAATTGGGCAGCCAAGTGGGCTTAGTGAACTGATCATTACCACCAAGTATCATCAAGATTTGGTGAAAAAATGTTTGCTGAGATTTCAGCAAACTAGTATTTTTTTGGAAGCTTGGCAACCCCTTTCAAACGAAAGTGTTTTTCGCCAGTCTCTGCATGGGGTACTTCAAGAGAAAACAAACCATAGAGATAGAACTTAGAACTACTTCATTTGGTCAAGTTTCAAGGAGCTAGCACAAACCGTGTTTGATTTAGAGTTTCAAACACATCTATCTATATAGCAGAAAACAGAGTGAAACCTAAAAATTCAAAGTTTACTGGAAACGAACGCTTGTACCTAGAAGAGTGAAAATTCGGCAGCCAAGTGGGCTTAGTGAACTAATCATTACCACCAAGTATCATCAAGATTTGTTGAAAAAATGTTTGCTGAGATTTCACCAAACGAGTAGTTTTTTGGAAGCTTGGCAACCCCTTTCAAACGAAAGTGTTTTTCGCCAGTCTCTGCATGGGGTACTTCAAGAGGAAACAAACCATAGAGATATAACGTAGAACTATTTCATTTGGTCAAGTTTCAAAGAGCTAGCACAAACCGTGTTTGATTTAGAATTCCAAACACAGCTATCTATGTAGGAGAAAACAGAGTGAAACCTAAAAATTCAAACAGTCACTGGAAACGAAAGCTTCAACCTAGAGGAATAAAATTTGGGCAGCCAAGTGGGATTAGTGAACTGATCATTACCACCAAGTATCATCAAGATTTGGTGAAAAAATGCTTGCTGAGATTTCAGCAAACTAGTAGTTTTTTGGAAGCTTGGCAACCCCTTTCAAACGAAAGTGTTTTTCGCCAGTCTCTGCATGGGGTACCTCAAGAGGAAAAAAACCATAGATATAGAACTAACAACTACTTCATTTTGTCAAGTTTCAAGGAGCTAGCACAAACCGTGTTTGATTTAGAGTTTCAAAGACATCTATCTATATAGCAGAAAACAGAGTGAAACCTAGAATTTCAAAGTGTTACTGGAAACGAACGCTTGAACCTAGAAGAGTAAAAACTGGGCTGCCAAGTGGGCTTAGTGAACTGATCATTACCACCAAGTATCATCAAGTTTTGGTGAAAAAATGTTTGCTGAGATTTCAGCAAACTAGTAGTTTTTTGGAAGCTTGGCAACCCCTTTAAAACGAAAGTGTTTTTCGCCAGTCTCTGCATGGGGTACATCAAGAGGAAACAAACCATAGAGATAGAACTTAGAACTACTTCATTTGGTCAAGTTTCAAGGAGCTAGCACAAACCGTGTTTGATTTAGAGTTTCAAACACATCTATCTATATAGCAGAAAACAGAGTGAAACCTAAAAATTCAAAGTGTTACTGGAAACGAACGCTTGAACCTAGAAGAGTGAAAATTGGGTAGCCAAGTGGGCTTAGTGAACTGATCATTACCACCAAGTATCATCAAGATGTGGTGAAAAAATGTTTGCTGAGATTTCAGCAAACGAGTAGTTTTTTGGAAGCTTGGCAACCCCTTTCAAACGAAAGTGTTCTTCGCCAGTCTCTGCATGGGGTACTTCAAGAGGAAACAAACCATAGAGATAGAAGTTAGAACTACTTCATTTGGTCAAGTTTCAAGGAGCTAGCACAAACCGTGTTTGATTTAGAATTCCAAACACAGCTATCTATGTAGGAGAAAACAGAGTGAAACATAAAAATTCAAACAGTCACTGGAAACAAAAGCTTCAACCTAGAAGAAAAAAATTTGGGCAGCCAATTGGGATTAGTGAACTGATCACTACCACCAAGTATCATCAAGATTTGGTGAAAAAATGTTTGCTGAGATTTCAGCAAACGAGTAGTTTTTTGGAAGCTTGGCAACCCCTTTCAAACGAAAGTGTTTTTCGCCAGTCTCTGCATGGGGTACTTCAAGAGGAAAAAAACCATAGAGATAGAACTAACAACTTCTTCATTTTGTCAAGTTTCAAGGAGCTAGCACAAACCGTGTTTGATTTAGAATTCCAAACACAGCTATCTATGTAGGAGAAAACAGAGTGAAACCTAAAAATTCAAACTGTTACTGGAAACGAAAGCTTCAAACTAGAAGAATAAAATTTGGGCAGCCAAGTGGGATTAGTGAACTGATCATTACCACCAAGTATCATCAAGTTTTGGTGAAAAAATGTTTGCTGAGATTTCAGCAAACTAGTAGTTTTTTGGAAGCTTGGCAACCCATTTAAAACGAAAGTGTTTTTCGCCAGTCTCTGCATGGGGTACTTCAAGAAGAAACAAACCATAGAGATAGAACTTAGAACTACTTCATTTGCTCAAGTTTCAAGGAGCTACCACAGACCGTGTTTGATTTAGAGTTTCAAACACATCTATCTATATAGCAGAAATCAGAGTGAAACCTAAAAATTCAAAGTGTTACTGGAAACGAACGCTTGAACCTAGAAGAGTGAAAATTGGGCAGCCAAGTGGGCTTAGTGAACTGATCATTACCACCAAGTATCATCAAGATTTGGTGAAAAAATGTTTGCTGAGATTTCAGCAAACTAGTAGTTTTTTGGAAGCTTGGCAACCCCTTTCAAACGAAAGTGTTTTTCGCCAGTCTCTGCATGGGGTACTTCAAGAGAAAACAAACCATAGAGATAGAACTTAGAACTACTTCATTTGGTCAAGTTTCAAGGAGCTAGCACAAACCGGGTTTGATTTAGAGTTTCAAACACATCTATCTATATAGCAGAAAACAGAGTGAAACCTAAAAATTCAAAGTGTTACTGGAAACGAACGCTTGAACCTAGAAGAGTGAAAATTGGGCAGCCAAGTGGGCTTAGTGAACTGATCATTACCACCAAGTATCATCAAGATTTGGTGAAAAAATGTTTGCTGAGATTTCAGCAAACGAGTAGTTTTTTGGAAGCTTGGCAACCCCTTTCAAACGAAAGTGTTTTTCGCCAGTCTCTGCATGGGGTACTTCAAGAGGAAACAAACCATAGAGACAGAACTTAGAAATACTTCATTTTGTCAAGTTTCACGGAGCTAGCACAAACCGTGTTTGATTTAGAGTTTCAAACACATCTATCTATATACCAGAAAACAGAGTGAAACCTAAAATTTCAAAGTGTTACTGGATACGAATGATTGAACCTAGAAGAGTGAAAATTGGGCAGCCAAGTGGGCTTAGTGAACTGATCATTACCACCAAGTATCATCAAGTTTTGGTGAAAAAATGTTTGCTGAGATTTCAGCAAACTAGTAGTTTTTTGGAAGCTTGGCAACCCCTTTAAAACGAAAGTGTTTTTCGCCAGTCTCTGCATGGGGTACTTCAAGAGGAAACAAACCATAGAGATAGAACTTAGAACTACTTCATTTGCTCAAGTTTCAAGGAGCTAGCACAAACCGTGTTTGATTTAGAGTTTCAAACACATCTATCTATATAGCAGAAAACAGAGTGAAACCTAAAAATTCAAAGTGTTACTGGAAACGAACGCTTGAACCTAGAAGAGTGAAAATTGGGCAGCCAAGTGGGCTTAGTGAACTGATCATTACCACCAAGTATCATCAAGATTTGGTGATAAATGTTTGCTGAGATTTCAGCAAACGAGTAGTTTTTTGGATGCTTGGCAACCCCTTTCAAACGAAAGTGTTTTTCGCCAGTCTCTGCATGGGGTACTTCAAGAGAAAACAAACCATAGAGATAGAACTTGGAACTACTTCATTTGGTCAAGTTTCAAGGAGCTAGCACAAACCGTGTTTGATTTAGAGTTTCAAACACATCTATCTATATAGCAGAAAACAGAGTGAAACCTAAAAATTCAAAGTGTTACTGGAAACGAACGCTTGAACCTAGAAGAGTGAAAATTGGGCAGCCAAGTGGGCTTAGTGAACTGATCATTACCACCAAGTATCATCAAGTTTTGGTGAAAAAATGTTTGCTGAGATTTCAGCAAACTAGTAGTTTTTTGGAAGCTTGGCAACCCCTTTAAAACGAAAGTGTTTTTCGCCAGTCTCTGCATGGGGTACATCAAGAGGAAACAAACCATAGAGATAGAACTTAGAACTACTTCATTTGGTCAAGTTTCAAGGAGCTAGCACAAACCGTGTTTGATTTAGAGTTTCAAACACATCTATCTATATAGCAGAAAACAGAGTGAAACCTAAAAATTCAAAGTGTTTCTGGAAACGAACGCTTGAACCTAGAAGAGTGAAAATTGGGTAGCCAAGTGGGCTTAGTGAACTGATCATTACCACCAAGTATCATCAAGATGTGGTGAAAAAATGTTTGCTGAGATTTCAGCAAACGAGTAGTTTTTTGGAAGCTTGGCAACCCCTTTCAAACGAAAGTGTTCTTCGCCAGTCTCTGCATGGGGTACTTCAAGAGGAAACAAACCATAGAGATAGAAGTTAGAACTACTTCATTTGGTCCAGTTTCAAGGAGCTAGCACAAACCGTGTTTGATTTAGAATTCCAAACACAGCTATCTATGTAGGAGAAAACAGAGTGAAACCTAAAAATTCAAACAGTCACTGGAAACGAAAGCTTCAACCTAGAAGAAAAAAATTTGGGCAGCCAAGTGGGATTAGTGAACTGATCACTACCACCAAGTATCATCAAGATTTGGTGAAAAAATGTTTGCTGAGATTTCAGCAAACGAGTAGTTTTTTGGAAGCTTGGCAACCCCTTTCAAACGAAAGTGTTTTTCGCCAGTCTCTGCATGGGGTACTTCAAGAGGAAAAAAACCATAGAGATAGAACTAACAACTACTTCATTTTGTCAAGTTTCAAGGAGCTAGCACAAACCGTGTTTGATTTAGAATTCCAAACACAGCTATCTATGTAGGAGAAAACAGAGTGAAACCTAAAAATTCAAACTGTTACTGGAAACGAAAGCTTCAAACTAGAAGAATAAAATTTGGGCAGCCAAGTGGGATTAGTGAACTGATCATTACCACCAAGTATCATCAAGTTTTGGTGAAAAAATGTTTGCTGAGATTTCAGCAAACTAGTAGTTTTTTGGAAGCTTGGCAACCCATTTAAAACGAAAGTGTTTTTCGCCAGTCTCTGCATGGGGTACTTCAAGAGGAAACAAACCATAGAGATAGAACTTAGAACTACTTCATTTGCTCAAGTTTCAAGGAGCTAGCACAGACCGTGTTTGATTTAGAGTTTCAAACACATCTATCTATATAGCAGAAATCAGAGTGAAACCTAAAAATTCAAAGTGTTACTGGAAACGAACGCTTGAACCTAGAAGAGTGAAAATTGGGCAGCCAAGTGGGCTTAGTGAACTGATCATTACCACCAAGTATCATCAAGATTTGGTGAAAAAATGTTTGCTGAGATTTCAGCAAACTAGTAGTTTTTTGGAAGCTTGGCAACCCCTTTCAAACGAAAGTGTTTTTCGCCAGTCTCTGCATGGGGTACTTCAAGAGAAAACAAACCATAGAGATAGAACTTAGAACTACTTCATTTGGTCAAGTTTCAAGGAGCTAGCACAAACCGTGTTTGATTTAGAGTTTCAAACACATCTATCTATATAGCAGAAAACAGAGTGAAACCTAAAAATTCAAAGTTTACTGGAAACGAACGCTTGTACCTAGAAGAGTGAAAATTCGGCAGCCAAGTGGGCTTAGTGAACTAATCATTACCACCAAGTATCATCAAGATTTGTTGAAAAAATGTTTGCTGAGATTTCAGCAAACGAGTAGTTTTTTGGAAGCTTGGCAACCCCTTTCAAACGAAAGTGTTTTTCGCCAGTCTCTGCATGGGGTACTTCAAGAGGAAACAAACCATAGAGATATAACGTAGAACTATTTCATTTGGTCAAGTTTCAAAGAGCTAGCACAAACCGTGTTTGATTTAGAATTCCAAACACAGCTATCTATGTAGGAGAAAACAGAGTGAAACCTAAAAATTCAAACAGTCACTGGAAACGAAAGCTTCAACCTAGAGGAATAAAATTTGGGCAGCCAAGTGGGATTAGTGAACTGATCATTACCACCAAGTATCATCAAGATTTGGTGAAAAAATGCTTGCTGAGATTTCAGCAAACTAGTAGTTTTTTGGAAGCTTGGCAACCCCTTTCAAACGAAAGTGTTTTTCGCCAGTCTCTGCATGGGGTACCTCAAGAGGAAAAAAACCATAGATATAGAACTAACAACTACTTCATTTTGTCAAGTTTCAAGGAGCTAGCACAAACCGTGTTTGATTTAGAGTTTCAAAGACATCTATCTATATAGCAGAAAACAGAGTGAAACCTAGAATTTCAAAGTGTTACTGGAAACGAACGCTTGAACCTAGAAGAGTAAAAACTGGGCTGCCAAGTGGGCTTAGTGAACTGATCATTACCACCAAGTATCATCAAGTTTTGGTGAAAAAATGTTTGCTGAGATTTCAGCAAACTAGTAGTTTTTTGGAAGCTTGGCAACCCCTTTAAAACGAAAGTGTTTTTCGCCAGTCTCTGCATGGGGTACATCAAGAGGAAACAAACCATAGAGATAGAACTTAGAACTACTTCATTTGGTCAAGTTTCAAGGAGCTAGCACAAACCGTGTTTGATTTAGAGTTTCAAACACATCTATCTATATAGCAGAAAACAGAGTGAAACCTAAAAATTCAAAGTGTTACTGGAAACGAACGCTTGAACCTAGAAGAGTGAAAATTGGGTAGCCAAGTGGGCTTAGTGAACTGATCATTACCACCAAGTATCATCAAGATGTGGTGAAAAAATGTTTGCTGAGATTTCAGCAAACGAGTAGTTTTTTGGAAGCTTGGCAACCCCTTTCAAACGAAAGTGTTCTTCGCCAGTCTCTGCATGGGGTACTTCAAGAGGAAACAAACCATAGAGATAGAAGTTAGAACTACTTCATTTGGTCAAGTTTCAAGGAGCTAGCACAAACCGTGTTTGATTTAGAATTCCAAACACAGCTATCTATGTAGGAGAAAACAGAGTGAAACATAAAAATTCAAACAGTCACTGGAAACAAAAGCTTCAACCTAAAAGAAAAAAATTTGGGCAGCCAATTGGGATTAGTGAACTGATCACTACCACCAAGTATCATCAAGATTTGGTGAAAAAATGTTTGCTGAGATTTCAGCAAACGAGTAGTTTTTTGGAAGCTTGGCAACCCCTTTCAAACGAAAGTGTTTTTCGCCAGTCTCTGCATGGGGTACTTCAAGAGGAAAAAAACCATAGAGATAGAACTAACAACTTCTTCATTTTGTCAAGTTTCAAGGAGCTAGCACAAACCGTGTTTGATTTAGAATTCCAAACACAGCTATCTATGTAGGAGAAAACAGAGTGAAACCTAAAAATTCAAACTGTTACTGGAAACGAAAGCTTCAAACTAGAAGAATAAAATTTGGGCAGCCAAGTGGGATTAGTGAACTGATCATTACCACCAAGTATCATCAAGTTTTGGTGAAAAAATGTTTGCTGAGATTTCAGCAAACTAGTAGTTTTTTGGAAGCTTGGCAACCCATTTAAAACGAAAGTGTTTTTCGCCAGTCTCTGCATGGGGTACTTCAAGAAGAAACAAACCATAGAGATAGAACTTAGAACTACTTCATTTGCTCAAGTTTCAAGGAGCTACCACAGACCGTGTTTGATTTAGAGTTTCAAACACATCTATCTATATAGCAGAAATCAGAGTGAAACCTAAAAATTCAAAGTGTTACTGGAAACGAACGCTTGAACCTAGAAGAGTGAAAATTGGGCAGCCAAGTGGGCTTAGTGAACTGATCATTACCACCAAGTATCTTCAAGATTTGGTGAAAAAATGTTTGCTGAGATTTCAGCAAACTAGTAGTTTTTTGGAAGCTTGGCAACCCCTTTCAAACGAAAGTGTTTTTCGCCAGTCTCTGCATGGGGTACTTCAAGAGAAAACAAACCATAGAGATAGAACTTAGAACTACTTCATTTGGTCAAGTTTCAAGGAGCTAGCACAAACCGGGTTTGATTTAGAGTTTCAAACACATCTATCTATATAGCAGAAAACAGAGTGAAACCTAAAAATTCAAAGTGTTACTGGAAACGAACGCTTGAACCTAGAAGAGTGAAAATTGGGCAGCCAAGTGGGCTTAGTGAACTGATCATTACCACCAAGTATCATCAAGATTTGGTGAAAAAATGTTTGCTGAGATTTCAGCAAACGAGTAGTTTTTTGGAAGCTTGGCAACCCCTTTCAAACGAAAGTGTTTTTCGCCAGTCTCTGCATGGGGTACTTCAAGAGGAAACAAACCATAGAGACAGAACTTAGAAATACTTCATTTTGTCAAGTTTCACGGAGCTAGCACAAACCGTGTTTGATTTAGAGTTTCAAACACATCTATCTATATACCAGAAAACAGAGTGAAACCTAAAATTTCAAAGTGTTACTGGAAACGAATGATTGAACCTAGAAGAGTGAAAATTGGGCAGCCAAGTGGGCTTAGTGAACTGATCATTACCACCAAGTATCATCAAGTTTTGGTGAAAAAATGTTTGCTGAGATTTCAGCAAACTAGTAGTTTTTTGGAAGCTTGGCAACCCCTTTAAAACGAAAGTGTTTTTCGCCAGTCTCTGCATGGGGTACTTCAAGAGGAAACAAACCATAGAGATAGAACTTAGAACTACTTCATTTGCTCAAGTTTCAAGGAGCTAGCACAAACCGTGTTTGATTTAGAGTTTCAAACACATCTATCTATATAGCAGAAAACAGAGTGAAACCTAAAAATTCAAAGTGTTACTGGAAACGAACGCTTGAACCTAGAAGAGTGAAAATTGGGCAGCCAAGTGGGCTTAGTGAACTGATCATTACCACCAAGTATCATCAAGATTTGGTGATAAATGTTTGCTGAGATTTCAGCAAACGAGTAGTTTTTTGGATGCTTGGCAACCCCTTTCAAACGAAAGTGTTTTTCGCCAGTCTCTGCATGGGGTACTTCAAGAGAAAACAAACCATAGAGATAGAACTTGGAACTACTTCATTTGGTCAAGTTTCAAGGAGCTAGCACAAACCGTGTTTGATTTAGAGTTTCAAACACATCTATCTATATAGCAGAAAACAGAGTGAAACCTAAAAATTCAAAGTGTTACTGGAAACGAACGCTTGAACCTAGAAGAGTGAAAATTGGGCAGCCAAGTGGGCTTAGTGAACTGATCATTACCACCAAGTATCATCAAGATTTGGTGAAAAAATGTTTGCTGAGATTTCAGCAAACGAATAGTTTTTTGGAAGCTTGGCAACCCCTTTCAAACGAAAGTGTTCTTCGCCAGTCTCTGCATGGGGTACTTCAAGAGGAAACAAACCATAGAGATAAAACTTAGAACTACTTCATTTTGTCAAGTTTCACGGAGCTAGCACAAACCTTGTTTGATTTAGGGTTTCAAACACATCTATCTATATAGCAGAAAACAGAGTGAAACCTAGAAATTCAAACTGTTACTGGAAACGAATGCTTGAACCTACAAGAGTGAAAGTTGGGCAGCCAAGTGGGATTAGTGAACTGATCATTACCACCAAGTATCATCAAGTTTTGGTGAAAAAATGTTTGCTGAGATTTCAGCAAACGAGTAGTTTTTTGGAAGCTTGGCAACCCCTTTAAAACGAAAGTGTTTTTCGCCAGTCTCTGCATGGGGTACTTCAAGAGGAAACAAACCATAGAGATAGAACTTAGAACTACTTCATTTGGTCAAGTTTCAAGGAGCTAGCACAAACCGTGTTTGATTTAGAGTTTCAAACACAGCTATCTATATAGCAGAAAACAGAGTGAAACCTAAAAATTCAAAGTTTACTGGAAACGAACGCTTGAACCTAGAAGAGTGAAAATTGGGCAGCCAAGTGGGCTTAGTGAACTGATCATTACCACCAAGTATCATCAAGATTTGGTGAAAAAATGTTTGCTGAGATTTCAGCAAAGGAGTAGTTTTTTGGAAGCTTGGCAACCCCTTTCAAACGAAAGTGTTCTTCGCCAGTCTCTGCATGGGGTACTTCAAGAGGAAACAAACCATAGAGATAGAACTTAGAACTACTTCATTTTGTCAAGTTTCACGGAGCTAGCACAAACCGTGTTTGATTTAGAGTTTCAAACACATCTATCTATATAGCAGAAAACAGAGTGAAACCTAAAATTTCAAACTGTTACTGGAAACGAACGCTTGAACCTAGAAGAGTGAAAATTGGGCAGCCAAGTGGGCTTAGTGAACTGATCATTACCACCAAGTATCATCAAGATTTGGTGAAAAAATGTTTGCTGAGATTTCAGCAAACGAGTAGTTTTTTGGAAGCTTGGCAACCCCTTTCAAACGAAAGTGTTCTTCGCCAGTCTCTGCATGGGGTACTTCAAGAGGAAAAAAACCATAGAGATAGAACTTAGAACTACTTCATTTTGTCAAGTTTCATGGAGCTAGCACAAACCGTGTTTGATTTACAGTTTCAAACACATCTATCTATATAGCAGAAAACAGAGTGAAACCTAAAAATTCAAACTGTTACTGGAAACGAACGCTTGAACCTAGAAGAGTGAATGTTGGGCAGCCAAGTGGGATTAGTGAACTGATCATTACCACCAAGTATCATCAAGATTGGTGAAAAAATGCTTGCTGAGATTTCAGCAAACGAGAAGTTTTTTGGAAGCTTGGCAACCCCTTTCAAACGAAAGTGTTTTTCGCCAGTCTCTGCATGGGGTACTTCAAGAGGAAAAAAACCATAGAGATAGAACTAACAACTACTTCATTTTGTCAAGTTTCAAGGAGCTAGGACAAACCGTGTTTGATTTAGAGTTTCAAAGACATCTATCTATATAGCAGAAAACAGAGTGAAACCTAAAATTTCAAAGTGTTACTGGAAACGAACACTTGAACCTAGAAGAGTAAAAATTGAGCAGCCAAGTGCGCTTAGTGAACTGATCATTACCACCAAGTATCATCAAATTTTGGTGAAAAAGTGTTTGCTGAGATTTCAGCAAACTAGTAGTTTTTTGGAAGCTTGGCAACCCCTTTAAAACGAAAGTGTTTTTCGCCAGTCTCTGCATGGGGTACTTCAAAAGGAAACAAACCATAGAGATAGAACATAGGACTACTTCATTTGGTCAAGTTTCAATGAGCTAGCACAAACCGTGTTTGATTTAGAGTTTCAAACACATCTATCTATATAGCAGAAAACAGAGTGAAACCTAAAAATTCAAAGTGTTACTGGAAACGAACGCTTGAACCTAGAAGAGTGAAAATTGGGCAGCCAAGTGGGCTTAGAGAACTGATCATTACCACCAAGTATCATCAAGTTTTGGTGAAAAAATATTTGCTGAGATTTCAGAAAACTAGTAGTTTTTTGGAAGCTTGGCAACCCCTTTCAAACGAAAGTGTTTTTCGCCAGTCTCTGCATGGGGTACTTCAAGAGGAAACAAACCATAGAGATAGAACTTAGAACTATTTCATTTGGTCAAGTATCAAGGAGCTAGCACAAACCGTGTTTGATTTAGAATTCCAAACACAGCTATCTATGTAGGAGAAAACAGAGTGAAACCTAAAAATTCAAACTGTTACTGGAAACGAAAGCTTCAACCTAGAAGAATAAAATTTGGGCAGCCAAGTGGGATTAGTGAACTGATCATTACCACCAAGTATCATCAAGATTTGGTGAAAAAATGTTTGCTGAGATTTCAGCAAACTAGTAGTTTTTTGGAAGCTTGGCAACCCCTTTCAAACGAAAGTGTTTTTTGCCAGTCTCTGCATGGGGTACCTCAAGAGGAAAAAAACCATAGAGATAGAACTAACAACTACTTCATTTTGTCAAGTTTCAAGGAGCTAGCACAAACCGTGTTTGATTTAGAGTTTCAAAGACATCTATCTATATAGCAGAAAACAGAGTGAAACCTAAAATTTCAAAGTGTTACTGGAAACGAACGCTTGAACCTAGAAGAGTAAAAATTGGGCTGCCAAGTGGGCTTAGTGAACTTATCATTACCACCAAGTATCATGAAGTTTTGGTGAAAAAATGTTTGCTGAGATTTCAGCAAACTAGTAGTTTTTTGGAAGCTTGGCAACCCCTTTCAAACGAAAGTGTTTTTCGCCAGTCTCTGCATGGGGTACTTCAAGAGGAAACAAACCATAGAGATAGAACATAAGACTACTTCATTTGGTCAAGTTTCAAGGAGCTAGCACAAACCGTGTTTGATTTAGAGTTTCAAACACATCTATCTATATAGCAGAAAACAGAGTGAAACCTAAAAATTCAAAGTGTTACGGGAAACGAACGCTTGAACCTAGAAGAGTGAAAATTGGGCAGCCAAGTGGGCTTAGTGAACTGATCATTACCACCAAGTATCATCAAGATTTGGTGAAAAAATGTTTGCTGAGATTTCGGCAAACGAGTAGTTTTTTGGAAGCTTGGCAAACCCTTTCAAACGAAAGTGTTCTTCGCCAGTCTCTGCATGGGCTACTTCAAGAGGAAACAAACCATAGAGATAGAACTTAGAACTACTTCATTTTGTCAAGTTTCACGGAGCTAGCACAAACCGTGTTTGATTTAGAGTTTCAAACACATCTATCTATACAGCAGAAAACAGAGTGAAACCTAAAAATTCAAACTGTTACTGGAAACGAACGCTTGAACGTAGAAGAGTGAAAGTTGGGCAGCCAAGTGGGATTAGTGAACTGATCATTACCACCAAGTATCATCAAGATTTGGTGAAAAAATGTTCGCTGAGATTTCAGCAAACTTGTAGTTTTTTGGAAGCTTGGCAACCCCTTTAAAACGAAAGTGTTTTTCGCCAGTCTCTGCATGGGGTACTTCAAGAGGAAACAAACCATAGAGATAGAACATAGGACTACTTCATTTGGTCAAGTTTCAAGGAGCTAGCACAAACCGTGTTTGATTTAGAGTTTCAAACACATCTATCTATATAGCAGAAAACAGAGTGAAACCTAAAAATTCAAAGTGTTACTGGAAACGAACGCTTGAACCTAGAAGAGTGAAAATTGGGCAGCCAAGTGGGCTTAGTGAACTGATCATTACCACCAAGTATCATCAAGATTTGGTGAAAAAATGTTTGCTGAGATTTCAGCAAACGAGTAGTTTTTTGGAAGGTTGGCAACCCCTTTCAAACCAAAGTGTTCTTCGCCAGTCTCTGCATGGGGTACTTCAAGAGGAAACAAACCATAGAGATAGAACTTAGAACTACTTCATTTTGTCAAGTTTCACGGAGCTAGCACAAACCGTGTTTGATTTAGAGTTTCAAACACATCTCTCTATATAGCAGAAAACAGAGTGAAACCTAAAAATTCAAACTGTTACTGGAAACGAACGCTTGAACCTAGAAGAGTGAAAGTTGGGCAGCCAAGTGGGATTAGTGAACTGATCATTACCACCAAGTATCATCAAGATTTGGTGAAAAAATGTTTGCTGAGATTTCAGCAAACTAGTAGTTTTTTGGAAGCTTGGCAACCCCTTTCAAACGAAAGTGTTTTTCGCCAGTCTCTGCATGGGGTACTTCAAGAGGAAAAAAACCATAGAGATAGAACTAACAACTACTTCATTTTGTCAAGTTTCAAGGAGCTAGCACAAACCGTGTTTGATTTAGAGTTTCAAAGACATCTATCTATATAGCAGAAAACAGAGTGAAACCTAAAATTTCAAAGTGTTACTGGAAACGAACGCTTGAACCTAGAAGAGTAAAAATTGGGCAGCCAAGTGGGCTTAGTGAACTGATCATTACCACCAAGTATCATCAAGTTTCGGTGAAAAAATGTTTGCTGAGATTTCAGCAAACTAGTAGTTTTATTGGAAGCTTGGCAACCCCTTTAAAACGAAAGTGTTTTTCGCCAGTCTCTGCATGGGGTACTTCAAGAGGAAACAAACCATAGACATAGAACATAGGACTACTTCATTTGGTCAAGTTTCAAGGAGCTAGCACAAACCGTGTTTGATTTAGAGTTTCAAACACATCTATCTATATAGCAGAAAACAGAGTGAAACCTAAAAATTCAAAGTGTTACTGGAAACGAACGCTTGAACCTAGAAGAGTGAAAATTGGGCAGCCAAGTGGGCTTAGTGAACTGATCATTACCACCAAGTATCATCAAGTTTTGGTGAAAAAATGTTTGCTGAGATTTCAGCAAACTAGTAGATTTTGGAAGCTTGGCAACCCCTTTCAAACGAAAGTGTTTTTCGCCAATCTCTGCATGATGTACTTCAAGAGGAAACAAACCATAGAGATAGAACTTAGAACTATTTCATTTGGTCAAGTTTCAAGGAGCTAGCACAAACCGTGTTTGATTTAGAATTCCAAACACAGCTATCTATGTAGGAGAAAACAGAGTGAAACCTAAAAATTCAAACTGTTACTGGAAACGAAAGCTTCAACCTAGAAGAATAAAATTTGGGCAGCCAAGTGGGATTAGTGAACTGATCATTACCACCAAGTATCATCAAGATTTGGTGAAAAAATGTTTGCTGAGATTTCAGCAAACTAGTAGTTTTTTGGAAGCTTGGCAACCCCTTTCAAACGAAAGTGTTCTTCGCCAGTCTCTGCATGGGGTACTTCAAGAGGAAACAAACCATAGAGATAGAACTTAGAACTACTTCATTTTGTCAAGTTTCACGGAGCTAGCACAAACCGTGTTTGATTTAGAGTTTCAAACACATCTATCTATATAGCAGAAAACAGAGTGAAACCTAAAAATTCAAACTGTTACTGGAAACGAATGCTTGAACCTAGAAGAGTGAAAGTTGTTCAGCCAAGTGGGATTAGTGAACTGATCATTACCACCAAGTATCATCAAGATTTGGTGAAAAAATGTTTGCTGAGATTTCAGCAAACTAGTAGTTTTTTGGAAGCTTGGCAACCCCTTTCAAACGAAAGTGTTTTTCGCCAGTCTCTGCATGGGGTACCTCAAGAGGAAAAAAACCATAGAGATAGAACTAACAACTACTTCATTTTGTCAAGTTTCAAGGAGCTAGCACAAACCGTGTTTGATTTAGAGTTTCAAAGACATCTATCTATATAGCAGAAAACAGAGTGAAACCTAAAATTTCAAAGTGTTACTGGAAACGAACGCTTGAACCTAGAAGAGTGAAAATTGGGCAGCCAAGTGGGCTTAGTGAACTGATCATTACCACCAAGTATCATCAAGATTTGGTGAAAAAATGTTTGCTGAGATTTCAGCAAACGAGTAGTTTTTTGGAAGCTTGGCAACCCCTTTCAAACGAAAGTGTTCTTCGCCAGTCTCTGCATGGGGTACTTCAAGAGGAAACAAACCATAGAGATAGAACTTAGAACTACTTCATTTTGTCAAGTTTCACGGAGCTAGCACAAACCGTGTTTGATTTAGAGTTTCAAACACATCTATCTATATAACAGAAAACAGAGTGAAACCTAAAAATTCAAACTGTTACTGGAAACGAACACTTGAACCTAGAAGAGTGAAAGTTGGGCAGCCAAGTGGGCTTAGTGAACTGATCATTACCACCAAGTATCATCAAGATTTGGTGAAAAAATGTTTGCTGAGATTTCAGCAAACGAGTAGTTTTTTGGGAGCTTGGCAACCCCTTTCAAACGAAAGTGTTTTTCGCCATCTCTGCATGGGGTACTTCAAGAGGAAACAAACCATAGAGATAGAACTTAGAACTACTTCATTTTGTCATGTTTCAAGGAGCTAGCACAAACCGTGTTTGATTTAGAGTTTCAAACACATCTATCTATATAACATAAAAAAGAGTGAAACCTAAAAATTCAAACTGTTACTGGAAACGAACACAGGAACCTAGAATAGTGAAAGTTGGGCAGCCAAGTGGGCTTAGTGAACTGATCATTACCACCAAGTATCATCAAGATTTGGTGAAAAAATGTTTGCTGAGATTTCAGCAAACGAGTTGTTTTTTGGAAGCTTGGCAACCCCTTTCAAACGAAAGTGTTTTTCGCCAGTCTCTGCATGGGGTACTTCAAGAGGAAACAAACCATAGAGATAGAACTTAGAACTACTTCATTTTGTCAAGTTTCACGGAGCTAGCACAAACCGAGTTTGATTTAGAGTTTCAAAGACATCTATCTATATAGCAGAAAACAGAGTGAAACCTAAAAATTCAAACTGTTACTGGAAACGAACGCTTGAACCTAGAAGAGTGAAAGTTGGGCAGCCAAGTGGGATTAGTGAACTGATCATTACCACCAAGTATCATCAAGATTTGGTGAAAAAATGTTTGCTGAGATTTCAGCAAACTAGTAGTTTTTTGGAAGCTTGGCAACCCCTTTCAAACGAAAGTGTTTTTCGCCAGTCTCTGCATGGGGTACTTCAAGAGGAAACAAACCATAGAGATAGAACTTAGAACTAATTCATTTTGTCAAATTTCAAGGAGCTAGCACAAACCGTGTTTGATTTAGAGTTTCAAACACATCTATCTATATAACAGAAAACAGAGTGAAACCTAAAAATTCAAAGTGTTACTGGAAACGAACGCTTGAACCTAGAAGAGTGAAAATTGGGCAGCCAAGTGGGCTTAGTGAACTGATCATTACCACCAAGTATCATCAAGATTTGGTGAAAAAATGTTTGCTGAGATTTCAGCAAACGAGAAGTTTTTTGGAAGCTTGGCAACCCCTTTCAAACGAAAGTGTTCTTCGCCAGTCTCTGCATGGGGTACTTCAAGAGGAAACAAACCATAGAGATAGAACTTAGAACTACTTCATTTTGTCAAGTTTCACGGAGCTAGCACAAACCAGGTTTGATTTAGAGTTTCAAACACATCTATCTATATAGCAGAAAACAGAGTGAAACCTAAAATTTCAAAGTGTTACTGGAAACGAACGCTTGAACCTAGAAGAGTGAAAATTGGGCAGCCAAGTGGGCTTAGTGAACTGATCGTTACCACCAAGTATCATCAAGATTTGGTGAAAAAATGTTTGCTGAGATTTCAGCAAACGAGTAGTTTTTTGGAAGCTTGGCAACCCCTGTCAAACGAAAGTGTTCTTCGCCAGTCTCTGCATGGGGTACTTCAAGAGGAAACAAACCATAGAGATAGAACTTAGAACTACTTCATTTTGTCAAGTTTCACGGAGCTAGCACAAACCGTGTTTGATTTACAGTTTCAAACACATCTATCTATACAGCAGAAAACAGAGTGAAACCTAAAAATTCAAACTGTTACTGGAAACGAACGCTTGAACGTAGAAGAGTGAAAGTTGGGCAGCCAAGTGGGATTAGTGAACTGATCATTACCACCAAGTATCATCAAGATTTGGTGAAAAAATGTTTGCTGAGATTTCAGCAAACTAGTAGTTTTTTGGAAGCTTGGCAACCCCTTTCAAACGAAAGTGTTTTTCGCCAGTCTCTGCATGGGGTACTTCAAGAGGAAACAAACCATAGAGATAGAACTTAGAACTAATTCATTTTGTCAAGTTTCAAGGAGCTAGCACAAACCGTGTTTGATTTAGAGTTTCAAACACATCTATCTATATAACAGAAAACAGAGTGAAACCTAAAAATTCAAAGTGTTACTGGAAACGAACGCTTGAACCTAGAAGAGTGAAAATTGGGCAGCCAAGTGGGCTTAATGAACTGATAATTACCACCAAGTATCATCAAGATTTGGTGAAAAAATGTTTGCTGAGATTTCAGCAAACGAGAAGTTTTTTGGAAGCTTGGCAACCCCTTTCAAACGAAAGTGTTCTTCGCCAGTCTCTGCATGGGGTACTTCAAGAGGAAACAAACCATAGAGATAGAACTTAGAACTAATTCATTTTGTCAAGTTTCACGGAGCTAGCACAAACCAGGTTTGATTTAGAGTTTCAAACACATCTATCTATATAGCAGAAAACAGAGTGAAACCTAAAATTTCAAAGTGTTACTGGAAATGAACGCTTGAACCTAGAAGAGTGAAAATTGGGCAGCCAAGTGGGCTTAGTGAACTGATCGTTACCACCAAGTATCATCAAGATTTGGTGAAAAAATGTTTGCTGAGATTTCAGCAAACGAGTAGTTTTTAGGAAGCTTGGCAACCCCTTTCAAACGAAAGTGTTCTTCGCCAGTCTCTGCATGGGGTACTTCAAGAGGAAACAAACCATAGAGATAGAACTTAGAACTACTTCATTTTGTCAAGTTTCACGGAGCTAGCACAAACCGTGTTTGATTTACAGTTTCAAACACATCTATCTATACAGCAGAAAACAGAGTGAAACCTAAAAATTCAAAGTGTTACTGGAAACGAACGCTTGAACCTAGAAGAGTGAAAATTGGGCAGCCAAGTGGGCTTAGTGAACTGATCATTACCACCAAGTATCATCAAGATTTGGTGAAAAAATGTTTGCTGCGATTTCAGCAAACGAGTAGTTTTTTTGGAAGCTTGGCAACCCCTTTCAAACGAAAGTGTTCTTCGCCAGTCTCTGCATGGGGTACTTCAAGAGGAAACAAACCATAGAGATAGAACTTAGAACTACTTCATTTTGTCAAGTTTCACGGAGCTAGCACAAACCGTGTTTGATTTAGAGTTTCAAACACATCTATCTATATAGCAGAAAACAGAGTGAAACCTAAAATTTCAAACTGTTACTGGAAACGAACGCTTGAACCTAGAAGAGTGAAAGTTGGGCAGCCAAGTGGGCTTAGTGAACTGATCATTACCACCAAGTATCATCAAGATTTGGTGAAAAATGTTTGCTGAGATTTCAGCAAACTAGTAGTTTTTTGGAAGCTTGGCAACCCCTTTCAAACGAAAGTGTTTTTCGCCAGTCTCTGCAAGGGGTACTTCAAGAGGAAAAAAACCATAGAGATAGAACTAACAACTACTTCATTTTGTCAAGTTTCAAGGAGCTAGCACAAACCGTGTTTGATTTAGAGTTTCAAAGACATCTATCTATATAGCAGAAAACAGAGTGAAACCTAAAATTTCAAAGTGTTTCTGGAAACGAACGCTTGAACCTAGAAGAGTAAAAATTGGGCAGCCAAGTGGGCTTAGTGAACTGATCATTACCACCAAGTATCATCAAGTTTTGGTGAAAAAATGTTTGCTGAGATTTCAGCAAACTAGTAGTTTTTTGGAAGCTTGGCAACCCCTTTAAAACGAAAGTGTTTTTCGCCAGTCTCTGCATGGGGTACTTCAAGAGGAAACAAACCATAGAGATAGAACATAGGACTACTTCATTTGGTCCAGTTTCAAGGAGCTAGCAAAAACCGTGTTTGATTTAGAGTTTCAAACACATCTATCTATATAGCAGAAAACAGAGTGAAACCTAAAAATTCAAAGTGTTACTGGAAACGAACGCTTGAACCTAGAAGAGTGAAAATTGGGCAGCCAAGTGGGCTTAGTGAACTGATCATTACAACCAAGTATCATCAAGTTTTGGTGAAAAAATGTTTGCTGAGATTTCAGCAAACTAGTAGTTTTTTGGAAGCTTGGCAACCCCTTTCAAACGGAAGTGTTTTTCGCCAGTCTCTGCATGGGGTACTTCAAGAGGAAACAAACCATAGAGACAGAACTTAGAACTCCTTCATTTGGTCAAGTTTCAAGGAGCTAGCACAAACCGTGTTTGATTTAGAGTTTCAAACACATCTATCTATATAGCAGAAACCAGAGTGAAACCTAAAAATTCAAAGTGTTACTGGAAACGAATGCTTGAACCTAGAAGAGTGAAAATTGGGCAGCCAAGTGGGCTTAGTGAACTGATCATTAAAACCAAGTATCATCAAGATTTGGTGAAAAAATGTTTGCTGAGATTTCAGCAAACGAGTAGTTTTTTGGAAGCTTGGCAACCCCTTTCAAACGAAAGTGTTCTTCGCCAGTCTCTGCATGGGGTACTTCAAGAGGAAACAAACCATAGAGATAGAACTTAGAACTACTTCATTTTGTCAAGTTTCACGGAGCTAGCACAAACCGTGTTTGATTTAGAGTTTCAAACACATCTATCTATATAGCAGAAAACAGAGTGAAACCTAAAAATTCAAACTGTTACTGGAAACGAACGCTTGAACCTAGAAGAGTGAAAGTTGGGCAGCCAAGTGGGCTTAGTGAACTGATCATTACCACCAAGTATCATCAAGATTTGGTGAAAAAATGTTTGCTGAGATTTCAGCAAACTAGTAGTTTTTTGGAAGCTTGGCAACCCCTTTAAAACGAAAGTGTTTTTCGCCAGTCTCTGCATGGGGTACTTCAAGAGGAAACAAACCATAGAGATAGAACTTAGAACTACTTCATTTGGTCAAGTTTCAAGGAGCTAGCACAAACCGTGTTTGATTTAGAATTCCAAACACAGCTATCTATGTAGGAGAAAACAGAGTGAAACCTAAAAATTCAAACTGTTACTGGAAACGAAAGCTTCAACCTACAAGAATAAAATTTGGGCAGCCAAGTGGGATTAGTGAACTGATCATTACCACCAAGTATCATCAAGATTTGGTGAAAAAATGTTTGCTGAGATTTCAGCAAACTAGTAGTTTTTTGGAAGCTTGGCAACCCCTTTCAAACGGAAGTGTTTTTCGCCAGTCTCTGCTTGGGGTACTTCAAGAGGAAACAAACCATAGAGATAGAACTTAGAACTACTTCATTTGGTCAAGTTTCAAGGAGCTAGCACAAACCGTGTTTGATTTAGAGTTTCAAAGACATCTATCTATATAGCAGAAAACAGAGTGAAACCTAAAAATTCAAACTGTTACTGGAAACGAACGCTTGAACCTAGAAGAGTGAAAGTTGGGCAGCCAAGTGGGATTAGTGAACTGATCATTACCACCAAGTATCATCAAGATTTGGTGAAAAAATGTTTGCTGAGATTTCAGCAAACGAGTAGTTTTTTGGAAGCTTGGCAACCCCTTTCAAACGAAAGTGTTTTTCGCCAGTCTCTGCATGGGGTACTTCAAGAGGAAACAAACCATAGAGATAGAACTTAGAACAACTTCATTTGGTCAAGTTTCACGGAGCTAGCACAAACCGTGTTTGATTTAGAGTTTCAAAGACATCTATCTATATAGCAGAAAACAGAGTGAAACCTAAAATTTCAAAGTGTTTCTGGAAACGAACGCTTGAACCTAGAAGAGTAAAAATTGGGCAGCCAAGTGGGCTTAGTGAACTGATCATTACCACCAAGTATCATCAAGTTTTGGTGAAAAAATGTTTGCTGAGATTTCAGCAAACTAGTAGTTTTTTGGAAGCTTGGCAACCCCTTTAAAACGAAAGTGTTTTTCGCCAGTCTCTGCATGGGGTACTTCAAGAGGAAACAAACCATAGAGATAGAACATAGGACTACTTCATTTGGTCCAGTTTCAAGGAGCTAGCAAAAACCGTGTTTGATTTAGAGTTTCAAACACATCTATCTATATAGCAGAAAACAGAGTGAAACCTAAAAATTCAAAGTGTTACTGGAAACGAACGCTTGAACCTAGAAGAGTGAAAATTGGGCAGCCAAGTGGGCTTAGTGAACTGATCATTACAACCAAGTATCATCAAGTTTTGGTGAAAAAATGTTTGCTGAGATTTCAGCAAACTAGTAGTTTTTTGGAAGCTTGGCAACCCCTTTCAAACGGAAGTGTTTTTCGCCAGTCTCTGCATGGGGTACTTCAAGAGGAAACAAACCATAGAGACAGAACTTAGAACTCCTTCATTTGGTCAAGTTTCAAGGAGCTAGCACAAACCGTGTTTGATTTAGAGTTTCAAACACATCTATCTATATAGCAGAAACCAGAGTGAAACCTAAAAATTCAATGTGTTACTGGAAACGAATGCTTGAACCTAGAAGAGTGAAAATTGGGCAGCCAAGTGGGCTTAGTGAACTGATCATTACCACCAAGTATCATCAAGATTTGGTGAAAAAATGTTTGCTGAGATTTCAGCAAACGAGTAGTTTTTTGGAAGCTTGGCAACCCCTTTCAAACGAAAGTGTTCTTCGCCAGTCTCTGCATGGGGTACTTCAAGAGGAAACAAACCATAGAGATAGAACTTAGAACTACTTCATTTTGTCAAGTTTCACGGAGCTAGCACAAACCGTGTTTGATTTAGAGTTTCAAACACATCTATCTATATAGCAGAAAACAGAGTGAAACCTAAAAATTCAAACTGTTACTGGAAACGAACGCTTGAACCTAGAAGAGTGAAAGTTGGGCAGCCAAGTGGGCTTAGTGAACTGGTCATTACCACCAAGTATCATCAAGATTTGGTGAAAAAATGTTTGCTGAGATTTCAGCAAACTAGTAGTTTTTTGGAAGCTTGGCAACCCCTTTAAAACGAAAGTGTTTTTCGCCAGTCTCTGCATGGGGTACTTCAAGAGGAAACAAACCATAGAGATAGAACTTAGAACTACTTCATTTGGTCAAGTTTCAAGGAGCTAGCACAAACCGTGTTTGATTTAGAATTCCAAACACAGCTATCTATGTAGGAGAAAACAGAGTGAAACCTAAAAATTCAAACTGTTACTGGAAACGAAAGCTTCAACCTACAAGAATAAAATTTGGGCAGCCAAGTGGGATTATTGAACTGATCATTACCACCAAGTATCATCAAGATTTGGTGAAAAAATGTTTGCTGAGATTTCAGCAAACTAGTAGTTTTTTGGAAGCTTGGCAACCCCTTTCAAACGGAAGTGTTTTTCGCCAGTCTCTGCTTGGGGTACTTCAAGAGGAAACAAACCATAGAGATAGAACTTAGAACTACTTCATTTGGTCAAGTTTCAAGGAGCTAGCACAAACCGTGTTTGATTTAGAGTTTCAAAGACATCTATCTATATAGCAGAAAACAGAGTGAAACCTAAAAATTCAAACTGTTACTGGAAACGAACGCTTGAACCTAGAAGAGTGAAAGTTGGGCAGCCAAGTGGGATTAGTGAACTGATCATTACCACCAAGTATCATCAAGATTTGGTGAAAAAATGTTTGCTGAGATTTCAGCAAACGAGTAGTTTTTTGGAAGCTTGGCAACCCCTTTCAAACGAAAGTGTTTTTCGCCAGTCTCTGCATGGGGTACTTCAAGAGGAAACAAACCATAGAGATAGAACTTAGAACAACTTCATTTGGTCAAGTTTCACGGAGCTAGCACAAACCGTGTTTGATTTAGAGTTTCAAACACATCTATCTATATAACAGAAAACAGAGTGAAACCTAAAAATTCAAACTGTTACTGGAAACGAACGCTTGAACGTAGAAGAGTGAAAGTTGGGCAGCCAAGTGGGATTAGTGAACTGATCATTACCACCAAGTATCATCAAGATTTGGTGAAAAAATGTTTGCTGAGTTTTCAGCAAACTAGTAGTTTTTTGGAAGCTTGGCAACCCCTTTCAAACGAAAGTGTTCTTCGCCAGTCTCTGCATGGGGTACTTCAAGAGGAAACAAACCATAGAGATAGAACTTAGAACTACTTCATTTTGTCAAGTTTCACGGAGCTAGCACAAACCGTGTTTGATTTAGAGTTTCGAGACATCTATCTATATAGCAGAAAACAGAGTGAAAACTAAAAATTCAAACTGTTACTGGAAACGAACGCTTGAACTTAGAAGAGTGAAAGTTGGGCAGCCAAGTGGGCTTAGTGAACTGATTATTACCACCAAGTATCATCAAGATTTGGTGAAAAAATGTTTGCTGAGATTTCAGCAAACTAGTAGTTTTTTGGAAGATTGGCAACCCCTTTCAAATGAAAGTGTTTTTCTCCAGTCTCTGCATGGGGTACTTCAAGAGGAAACAAACCATAGAGATAGAACTTAGAACTACTTCATTTGGTCAAGTTTCAAGGAGCTAGCACAAATCGTGTTTGAATTAGAATTCCAAACACAGCTATCTATGTAGGAGAAAACAGAGTGAAAACTAAAAATTCAAACTGTTACTGGAAATGAATGCTTCAACCTAGAAGAATAAAAATTTGGCAGCCAAGTGGGCTTAGTGAACTGATCATTACCACCAAGTATCATCAAGATTTGGTGAAAAAATGTTTGCTGAGATTTCAGCAAACTAGTAGTTTTTTGGAAGCTTGGCAACCCCTTTCAAACGAAAGTGTTTTTCGCCAGTCTCTGCATGGGGTACTTCAAGAGGAAAAAAACCATAGAGATAGAACTTAGAACTACTTCATTTGGTCAAGTTTCAAGGAGCTAGAACACACCGTGTTTGATTTAGAATTCCAAACACAGCTATCTATGTAGGAGAAAACAGAGTGAAACCTAAAAATTCAAACTGTTACTGGAAACGAAAGCTTCAACCTAGAAGAATAAAATTTGGGCAGCCAAGTGGGATTAGTGAACTGATCATTACCACCAAGTATCATCAAGATTTGGTGAAAAAATGTTTGCTGAGATTTCAGCAAACTAGTAGTTTTTTGGAAGCTTGGCAACCCCTTTCAAACGGAAGTGTTTTTCGCCAGTCTCTGCATGGGGTACTTCAAGAGGAAACAAACCATAGAGATAGAACTTAGAACTACTTCATTTGGTCAAGTTTCAAAGAGCTAGCACAAACCGTGTTTGATTTAGAGTTTCAAACACATCTATCTATATAGCAGAAAACAGAGTGAAACCTAAAAATTCAAACAGTCACTGGAAACGAAAGCTTCAACCTAGAAGAATAAAATTTGGGCAGCCAAGTGGGATTAGTGAACTGATCATTACCACCAAGTATCATCAGGATTTGGTGAAAAAATGTTTGCTGAGATTTCAGCAAACTAGTAGTTTTTTGGAAGCTTGGCAACCCCTTTCAAACGAAAGTGTTCTTCGCCAGTCTCTGCATGGGGTACTTCAAGAGGAAAAAAACCATAGATATAGAACTAACAACTACTTCATTTTGTCAAGTTTCAAGGAGCTAGCAAAAATCGTGTTTGATTTAGAGTTTCAAAGACATCTATCTATATAGCAGAAAACAGAGTGAAACCTAAAAATTCAAACTGTTACTGGAAACGAACGCTTGAACCTAGAAGAGTGAAAGTTGGGCAGCCAAGTGGGATTAGTGAACTGATCATTACCACCAAGTATCATCAAGATTTGGTGAAAAAATGTTTGCTGAGATTTCAGCAAACGAGAAGTTTTTTGGAAGCTTGGCAACCCCTTTCAAACGAAAGTGTTCTTCGCCAGTCTCTGCGTGGGGTACTTCAAGAGGAAACAAACCATAGAGGTTGAACTTAGAACTACTTCATTTTGTCAAGTTTCACGGAGCTAGCACAAACCGTGTTTGATTTAGAGTTTCAAACACATCTATCTATATAGCAGAAAACAGAGTGAAACCTAAAATTTCAAAGTGTTACTGGAAACGAACGCTTGAACGTAGAAGAGTGAAAATTGGGCAGCCAAGTGGGCTTAGTGAACTGATCATTACCACCAAGTATCATCAAGATTTGGTGAAAAAATGTTTGCTGAGATTTCAGCAAACTAGTAGTTTTTTGGAAGCTTGGCAACCCCTTTCAAACGAAAGTGTTTTTCGCCAGTCTCTGCATGGGGAACTTCAAGAGGAAACAAACCATAGAGATAGAACTTAGAACTACTTCATTTTGTCAAGTTTCACGGAGCTAGCACAAACCGTGTTTGATTTAGAGTTTCAAAGACATCTATATATAGCAGAAAACAGAGTGAAACCTGAAAATTCAAACTGTTACTGGAAACGAACGGTTGAACCTAGAAGAGTGAAAGTTGGGCAGCCAAGTGGGATTAGTGAACTGATCATTACCACCAAGTATCATCAAGATTTGGTGAAAAAATGTTTGCTGAGATTTCAGCAAAATAGTAGTTTTTTGGAAGCTTGGCAACCCCTTTCAAACGAAAGTGTTTTTCGCCAGTCTCTGCATGGGGTACTTCAAGAGGAAACAAACCATACAGATAGAACTTAGAACTACTTCATTTGGTCAAGTTTCAAGGAGCTAGCACAAATCGTGTTTGAATTAGAATTCCAAACACAGCTATCTATGTAGGAGAAAACAGAGTGAAACCTAAAAATTCAAACTGTTACTGGAAATGAATGCTTCAACCTAGAAGAATAAAAATTGGGCAGCCAAGTGTGCTTAGTGAACTGATCATTACCACCAAGTATCATCAAGATTTGGTGAAAAAATGTTTGCTGAGATTTCAGCAAACTAGTAGTTTTTTGGAAGCTTGGCAACCCCTTTCAAACGAAAGTGTTTTTCGCCAGTCTCTGCATGGGGTACTTCAAGAGGAAAAAAACCATAGAGATAGAACTTAGAACTACTTCATTTGGTCAAGTTTCAAGGAGCTAGAACAAACCGTGTTTGATTTAGAATTCCAAACACAGCTATCTATGTAGGAGAAAACAGAGTGAAACCTAAAAATTCAAAATGTTACTGGAAACGAAAGCTTCAACCTAGAAGAATAAAATTTGGGCAGCCAAGTGGGATTAGTGAACTGATCATTTCCACCAAGTATCATCAAGATTTGGTGAAAAAATGTTTGCTGAGATTTCAGCAAACTAGTAGTTTTTTGGAAGCTTGGCAACCCCTTTCAAACGGAAGTGTTTTTCGCCAGTCTCTGCATGGGGTACTTCAAGAGGAAACAAACCATAGAGATAGAACTTAAAACTACTTCATTTTTTCAAGTTTTAAGGAGCTAGCACAAACCGTGTTTGATTTAGAGTTTCAAACACATCTATCTATATAGCAGAAAACAGAGTGAAACCTAAAAATTCAAACAGTCACTGGAAACGAAAGCTTCAACCTAGAAGAATAAAATTTGGGCAGCCAAGTGGGATTAGTGAACTGATCATTACCACCAAGTATCATCAAGATTTGGTGAAAAAATGTTTGCTGAGATTTCAGCAAACTAGTAGTTTTTTGGAAGCTTTCAACCCCTTTCAAAGGAAAGTGTTCTTCGCCAGTCTCTGCATGGGGTACTTCAAGAGGAAAAAAACCATAGAGATAGAACTAACAACTACTTCATTTTGTCAAGTTTCAAGGAGCTAGCAAAAACCGTGTTTGATTTAGAGTTTCAAAGACATCTATCTATATAGCAGAAAACAGAGTGAAACCTAAAAATTCAAACTGTTACTGGAAACGAACGCTTGAACCTAGAAGAGTGAAAGTTGGGCAGCCAAGTGGGATTAGTGAACTGATCATTACCACCAAGTATCATCAAGATTTGGTGAAAAAATGTTTGCTGAGATTTCAGCAAACTAGTAGTTTTTTGGAAGCTTGGCAACCCCTTTCAAACGAAAGTGTTCTTCGCCAGTCTCTGCATGGGGTACTTCAAGAGGAAACAAACCATAGAGATAGAACTTAGAACTACTTTATTTTGTCAAGTTTCAAGGAGCTAGCACAAACCGTGTTGATTTAGAGTTTCAAAGACATCTATCTATATAGCAGAAAACAGAGTGAAACCTAAAATTTCAAAGTGTTACTGGAAACGAACGCTTGAACCTAGAAGAGTAAAAATTGGGCTGCCAAGTGGGCTTAGTGAACTGATCATTACCACCAAGTATCATCAAGTTTTGGTGAAAAAATGTTTGCTCAGATTTCAGCAAACTAGTAGTTTTTTTTTAAGCTTGGCAACCCCTTTAAAACGAAAGTGTTTTTCGCCAGTCTCTGCATGGGGTACTTCAAGAGGAAACAAACCATAGAGATAGAACTTAGAACTACTTCATTTGGTCAAGTTTCAAGGAGCTAGCACAAACCGTGTTTGATTTAGAATTCCAAACACAGCTATCTATGTAGGCGAAAACAGAGTGAAACCTAAAAATTCAAACTGTTACTGGAAACGAAAGCTTCAACCTACAAGAATAAAATTTGGGCAGCCAAGTGGGATTAGTGAACTGATCATTACCACCAAGTATCATCAAGATTTGGTGAAAAAATGTTTGCTGAGATTTCAGCAAACTAGTAGTTTTTTGGAAGCTTGGCAACCCCTTTCAAACGGAAGTGTTTTTCGCCAGTCTCTGCATGGGGTACTTCAAGAGGAAACAAACCATAGAGATAGAACTTAGAACTACTTCATTTGGTCAAGTTTCAAGGAGCTAGCACAAACCGTGTTTGATTTAGAGTTTCAAAGACATCTATCTATATAGCAGAAAACAGAGTGAAACCTAAAAATTCAAACTGTTACTGGAAACGAACGCTTGAACCTAGAAGAGTGAAAGTTGGGCAGCCAAGTGGGCTTAGTGAACTGATCATTACCACCAAGTATCATCAAGATTTGGTGAAAAAATGTTTGCTGAGATTTCAGCAAACTAGTAGTTTTTTGGAAGCTTGGCAACCCCTTTCAAATGAAAGTGTTTTTCGCCAGTCTCTGCATGGGGTACTTCAAGAGGAAACAAACCATAGAGATAGAACTTAGAAGTACTTCATTTGGTCAAGTTCAAGGAGCTAGCACAAACCGTGTTTGATTTAGAATTCCAAACACAGCTATCTATGTAGGAGAAAACAGAGTGAAACCTAAAAATTCAAAATGTTACTGGAAACGAATGCTTTAACCTAGAAGAATAAAAATTGGGCAGCCAAGTGGGCCTAGTGAACTGATCATTACCACCAAGTATCATCAAGATTTGGTGAAAAAATGTTTGCTGAGAATTCAGCAAACTACTAGTTTTTTGGAAGCTTGGCAACCCCTTTCAAACGAAAGTGTTTTTCGCCAGTCTCTGCATGGGGTACTTCAAGAGGAAACAAACCATAGAGATAGAACTTAGAACTACTTCATTTTGTCAAGTTTCAAGGAGCTAGCACAAACCGTGTTTGATTTAGAGTTTCAAACACATCTATCTATGTAACAGAAAACAGAGTGAAACCTAAAAATTCAAAGTGTTACTGGAAATGAACGCTTGAACCTAGAAGAGTGAAAATTGGGCAGCCAAGTGGGCTTAGTGAACTGATCATTACCACCAAGTATCATCAAGATTTGGTGAAAAAATGTTTGCTGAGATTTCAGCAAACCAGAAGTTTTTTGGAAGCTTGGCAACCCCTTTCAAATGAAAGTGTTCTTTGCCAGTCTCTGCATGGGGTACTTCAAGTGGAAACAAACCATAGAGATAGAACTTAGAACTACTTCATTTTGTCAAGTTTCACGGAGCTAGCACAAACCGTGTTTGATTTAGAGTTTCAAACACATCTATCTATATAGAAGAAAACAGAGTGAAACCTAAAATTTCAAAGTGTTACTGGAAACGAACGCTTGAACCTAGAAGAGTGAAAATTGGGCATCCAAGTGGGCTTAGTGAACTGATCATTACCACCAAGTATCATCAAGATTTGGTGAAAAAATGTTTGCTGAGATTTCAGCAAACTAGTAGTTTTTTGGAAGCTTGGCAACCCCTTTCAAACGAAAGTGCTTTTCGCCAGTCTCTGCATGGGGTACTTCAAGAGGAAACAAACCATAGAGATAGAACTTAGAACTACTTCATTTGGTCAAGTTTCAAGGAGCTAGCACAAACCGTGTTTGATTTAGAATTCCATACACAGCTATCTATGTAGGAGAAAACAGAGTGAAACCTAAAAATTCAAACTGTTACTGGAAACGAAAGCTTCAACCTAGAAGAATAAAATTTGGGCAGCCAAGTGGGATTAGTGAACTGATCATTACCACCAAGTATCATCAAGATTTGGTGAAAAAATGTTTGCTGAGATTTCAGCAAACTAGTAGTTTTTTGGAAGCTTGGCAACCCCTTTCAAACGAAAGTGTTCTTCGCCAGTCTCTGCATGTGGTACTTCAAGAGGAAACAAACCATAGAGATAGAAGTTAGAACTACTTCATTTGCTCAAGTTTCAAGGAGCTAGCACAAACCGTGTTTGATTTAGAGTTTCAAACACATCTATCTATATAGCAGAAAACAGAGTGAAACCTAAAAATTCAAAGAGTTACTGGAAACGAACGCTTGAATCTAGAAGAGTGAAAATTGGGCAGCCAAGTGGGCTTAGTGAACTGATCATTACCACCAAGTATCATCAAGATTTGGTGAAAAAATGTTTGCTGAGATTTCAGCAAACTACTAGTTTTTTGAAAGCTTGGCAACCCCTTTCAAACGAAAGTGTTTTTCGCCAGTCTCTGCATGGGGAACTTCAAGAGGAAACAAACCATAGAGATAGAACTTAGAACTACTTCATTTTGTCAAGTTTCACGGAGCTAGCACAAACCGTGTTTGATTTAGAGTTTCGAGACATCTATCTATATAGCAGAAAACAGAGTGAAACCTAAAAATTCAAACTGTTACTGGAAACGAACGCTTCAACCTAGAAGAGTGAAAGTTGGGCAGCCAAGTGGGCTTAGTGAACTGATCATTACCACCAAGTATCATCAAGATTTGGTGAAAAAATGTTTGCTGAGATTTCAGCAAACTAGTAGTTTTTTGGAAGCTTGGCAACCCCTTTCAAATGAAAGTGTTTTTCGCCAGTCTCTGCATGGGGTACTTCAAGAGGAAACAAACCATAGAGATAGAACTTAGAACTACTTCATTTGGTCAAGTTTCAAGGAGCTAGCACAAACCGTGTTTGATTTAGAATTCCAAACACAGCTATCTATGTAGGAGAAAACAGAGTGAAACTAAAAATTCAAACTGTTACTGGAAACGAATGCTTCAACCTAGAAGAATAAAAATTGGGCAGCCAAGTGGGCTTAGTGAACTGATCATTACCACCAAGTATCATCAAGATTTGGTGAAAAAATGTTTGCTGAGATTTCAGCAAACTAGTAGTTTTTTGGAAGCTTGGCAACCCCTTTCAAACGAAAGTGTTTTTCGCCAGTCTCTGCATGGGGTACTTCAAGAGGAAACAAACCATAGAGATAGAACTTAGAACTACTTTATTTTGTCAAGTTTCAAGGAGCTAGCACAAACCGTGTTGATTTAGAGTTTCAAAGACATCTATCTATATAGCAGAAAACAGAGTGAAACCTAAAATTTCAAAGTGTTACTGGAAACGAACGCTTGAACCTAGAAGAGTAAAAATTGGGCTGCCAAGTGGGCTTAGTGAACTGATCATTACCACCAAGTATCATCAAGTTTTGGTGAAAAAATGTTTGCTCAGATTTCAGCAAACTAGTAGTTTTTTTTTAAGCTTGGCAACCCCTTTAAAACGAAAGTGTTTTTCGCCAGTCTCTGCATGGGGTACTTCAAGAGGAAACAAACCATAGAGATAGAACTTAGAACTACTTCATTTGGTCAAGTTTCAAGGAGCTAGCACAAACCGTGTTTGATTTAGAATTCCAAACACAGCTATCTATGTAGGCGAAAACAGAGTGAAACCTAAAAATTCAAACTGTTACTGGAAACGAAAGCTTCAACCTACAAGAATAAAATTTGGGCAGCCAAGTGGGATTAGTGAACTGATCATTACCACCAAGTATCATCAAGATTTGGTGAAAAAATGTTTGCTGAGATTTCAGCAAACTAGTAGTTTTTTGGAAGCTTGGCAACCCCTTTCAAACGGAAGTGTTTTTCGCCAGTCTCTGCATGGGGTACTTCAAGAGGAAACAAACCATAGAGATAGAACTTAGAACTACTTCATTTGGTCAAGTTTCAAGGAGCTAGCACAAACCGTGTTTGATTTAGAGTTTCAAAGACATCTATCTATATAGCAGAAAACAGAGTGAAACCTAAAAATTCAAACTGTTACTGGAAACGAACGCTTGAACCTAGAAGAGTGAAAGTTGGGCAGCCAAGTGGGCTTAGTGAACTGATCATTACCACCAAGTATCATCAAGATTTGGTGAAAAAATGTTTGCTGAGATTTCAGCAAACTAGTAGTTTTTTGGAAGCTTGGCAACCCCTTTCAAATGAAAGTGTTTTTCGCCAGTCTCTGCATGGGGTACTTCAAGAGGAAACAAACCATAGAGATAGAACTTAGAAGTACTTCATTTGGTCAAGTTCAAGGAGCTAGCACAAACCGTGTTTGATTTAGAATTCCAAACACAGCTATCTATGTAGGAGAAAACAGAGTGAAACCTAAAAATTCAAAATGTTACTGGAAACGAATGCTTTAACCTAGAAGAATAAAAATTGGGCAGCCAAGTGGGCCTAGTGAACTGATCATTACCACCAAGTATCATCAAGATTTGGTGAAAAAATGTTTGCTGAGAATTCAGCAAACTACTAGTTTTTTGGAAGCTTGGCAACCCCTTTCAAACGAAAGTGTTTTTCGCCAGTCTCTGCATGGGGTACTTCAAGAGGAAACAAACCATAGAGATAGAACTTAGAACTACTTCATTTTGTCAAGTTTCAAGGAGCTAGCACAAACCGTGTTTGATTTAGAGTTTCAAACACATCTATCTATGTAACAGAAAACAGAGTGAAACCTAAAAATTCAAAGTGTTACTGGAAATGAACGCTTGAACCTAGAAGAGTGAAAATTGGGCAGCCAAGTGGGCTTAGTGAACTGATCATTACCACCAAGTATCATCAAGATTTGGTGAAAAAATGTTTGCTGAGATTTCAGCAAACCAGAAGTTTTTTGGAAGCTTGGCAACCCCTTTCAAATGAAAGTGTTCTTTGCCAGTCTCTGCATGGGGTACTTCAAGTGGAAACAAACCATAGAGATAGAACTTAGAACTACTTCATTTTGTCAAGTTTCACGGAGCTAGCACAAACCGTGTTTGATTTAGAGTTTCAAACACATCTATCTATATAGAAGAAAACAGAGTGAAACCTAAAATTTCAAAGTGTTACTGGAAACGAACGCTTGAACCTAGAAGAGTGAAAATTGGGCATCCAAGTGGGCTTAGTGAACTGATCATTACCACCAAGTATCATCAAGATTTGGTGAAAAAATGTTTGCTGAGATTTCAGCAAACTAGTAGTTTTTTGGAAGCTTGGCAACCCCTTTCAAACGAAAGTGCTTTTCGCCAGTCTCTGCATGGGGTACTTCAAGAGGAAACAAACCATAGAGATAGAACTTAGAACTACTTCATTTGGTCAAGTTTCAAGGAGCTAGCACAAACCGTGTTTGATTTAGAATTCCATACACAGCTATCTATGTAGGAGAAAACAGAGTGAAACCTAAAAATTCAAACTGTTACTGGAAACGAAAGCTTCAACCTAGAAGAATAAAATTTGGGCAGCCAAGTGGGATTAGTGAACTGATCATTACCACCAAGTATCATCAAGATTTGGTGAAAAAATGTTTGCTGAGATTTCAGCAAACTAGTAGTTTTTTGGAAGCTTGGCAACCCCTTTCAAACGAAAGTGTTCTTCGCCAGTCTCTGCATGGGGTACTTCAAGAGGAAACAAACCATAGAGATAGAAGTTAGAACTACTTCATTTGCTCAAGTTTCAAGGAGCTAGCACAAACCGTGTTTGATTTAGAGTTTCAAACACATCTATCTATATAGCAGAAAACAGAGTGAAACCTAAAAATTCAAAGAGTTACTGGAAACGAACGCTTGAATCTAGAAGAGTGAAAATTGGGCAGCCAAGTGGGCTTAGTGAACTGATCATTACCACCAAGTATCATCAAGATTTGGTGAAAAAATGTTTGCTGAGATTTCAGCAAACTACTAGTTTTTTGAAAGCTTGGCAACCCCTTTCAAACGAAAGTGTTTTTCGCCAGTCTCTGCATGGGGAACTTCAAGAGGAAACAAACCATAGAGATAGAACTTAGAACTACTTCATTTTGTCAAGTTTCACGGAGCTAGCACAAACCGTGTTTGATTTAGAGTTTCGAGACATCTATCTATATAGCAGAAAAACAGAGTGAAACCTAAAAATTCAAACTGTTACTGGAAACGAACGCTTCAACCTAGAAGAGTGAAAGTTGGGCAGCCAAGTGGGCTTAGTGAACTGATCATTACCACCAAGTATCATCAAGATTTGGTGAAAAAATGTTTGCTGAGATTTCAGCAAACTAGTAGTTTTTTGGAAGCTTGGCAACCCCTTTCAAATGAAAGTGTTTTTCGCCAGTCTCTGCATGGGGTACTTCAAGAGGAAACAAACCATAGAGATAGAACTTAGAACTACTTCATTTGGTCAAGTTTCAAGGAGCTAGCACAAACCGTGTTTGATTTAGAATTCCAAACACAGCTATCTATGTAGGAGAAAACAGAGTGAAACTAAAAATTCAAACTGTTACTGGAAACGAATGCTTCAACCTAGAAGAATAAAAATTGGGCAGCCAAGTGGGCTTAGTGAACTGATAATTACCACCAAGTATCATCAAGATTTGGTGAAAAAATGTTTGCTGAGATTTCAGCAAACTAGTAGTTTTTTGGAAGCTTGGCAACCCCTTTCAAACGAAAGTGTTTTTCGCCAGTCTCTGCATGGGGTACTTCAAGAGGAAAAAAACCATAGAGATAGAACTTAGAACTACTTCATTTGGTCAAGTTTCAAGGAGCTAGAACAAACCGTGTTTGATTTAGAATTCCAAACACAGCTATCTATGTAGGAGAAAACAGAGTGAAACCTAAAAATTCAAACAGTCACTGGAAACGAAAGCTTCAACCTAGAAGAATAAAATTTGGGCAGCCAAGTGGGATTAGTGAACTGATCATTACCACCAAGTATCATCAAGATTTGGTGAAAAAATGTTTGCTGAGATTTCAGCAAACTAGTAGTTTTTTGGAAGCTTGGCAACCCCTTTCAAAGGAAAGTGTTCTTCGCCAGTCTCTGCATGGGGTACTTCAAGAGGAAAAAAACCATAGAGATAGAACTAACAACTACTTCATTTTGTCAAGTTTCAAGGAGCTAGCAAAAACCGTGTTTGATTTAGAGTTTCAAAGACATCTATCTATATAGCAGAAAACAGAGTGAAACCTAAAAATTCAAACTGTTACTGGAAACGAACGCTTGAACCTAGAAGAGTGAAAGTTGGGCAGCCAAGTGGGATTAGTGAACTGATCATTACCACCAAGTATCATCAAGATTTGGTGAAAAAATGTTTGCTGAGATTTCAGCAAACTAGTAGTTTTTTGGAAGCTTGGCAACCCCTTTCAAACGAAAGTGTTTTTCGCCAGTCTCTGCATGGGGTACTTCAAGAGGAAACAAACCATAGAGATAGAACTTAGAACTACTTTATTTTGTCAAGTTTCAAGGAGCTAGCACAAACCGTGTTTGATTTAGAGTTTCAAAGACATCTATCTATATAGCAGAAAACAGAGTGAAACCTAAAATTTCAAAGTGTTACTGGAAACGAACGCTTGAACCTAGAAGAGTAAAAATTGGGCTGCCAAGTGGGCTTAGTGAACTGATCATTACCACCAAGTATCATCAAGTTTTGGTGAAAAAATGTTTGCTCAGATTTCAGCAAACTAGTAGTTTTTTTTAAGCTTGGCAACCCCTTTAAAACGAAAGTGTTTTTCGCCAGTCTCTGCATGGGGTACTTCAAAAGGAAACAAACCATAGAGATAGAACTTAGAACTACTTCATTTGGTCAAGTTTCAAGGAGCTAGCACAAACCGTGTTTGATTTAGAATTCCAAACACAGCTATCTATGTAGGAGAAAACAGAGTGAAACAAAAAATTCAAACTGTTACTGGAAACGAATGCTTCAACCTAGAAGAATAAAAATTGGGCAGCCAAGTGGGCTTAGTGAACTGATCATTACCACCAAGTATCATCAAGATTTGGTGAAAAAATGTTTGCTGAGATTTCAGCAAACTAGTAGTTTTTTGGAAGCTTGGCAACCCCTTTCAAACGAAAGTGTTTTTCGCCAGTCTCTGCATGGGGTACTTCAAGAGGAAAAAAACCATAGAGATAGAACTTAGAACTACTTCATTTGGTCAAGTTTCAAGGAGCTAGAACAAACCGTGTTTGATTTAGAATTCCAAACACAGCTATCTATGTAGGAGAAAACAGAGTGAAACCTAAAAATTCAAACAGTCACTGGAAACGAAAGCTTCAACCTAGAAGAATAAAATTTGGGCAGCCAAGTGGGATTAGTGAACTGATCATTACCACCAAGTATCATCAAGATTTGGTGAAAAAATGTTTGCTGAGATTTCAGCAAACTAGTAGTTTTTTGGAAGCTTGGCAACCCCTTTCAAACGAAAGTGCTTTTCGCCAGTCTCTGCATGGGGTACTTCAAGAGGAAACAAACCATAGAGATAGAACTTAGAACTACTTCATTTGGTCAAGTTTCAAGGAGCTAGCACAAACCGTGTTTGATTTAGAATTCCATACACAGCTATCTATGTAGGAGAAAACAGAGTGAAACCTAAAAATTCAAACTGTTACTGGAAACGAAAGCTTCAACCTAGAAGAATAAAATTTGGGCAGCCAAGTGGGATTAGTGAACTGATCATTACCACCAAGTATCATCAAGATTTGGTGAAAAAATGTTTGCTGAGATTTCAGCAAACTAGTAGTTTTTTGGAAGCTTGGCAACCCCTTTCAAACGAAAGTGTTCTTCGCCAGTCTCTGCATGGGGTACTTCAAGAGGAAACAAACCATAGAGATAGAAGTTAGAACTACTTCATTTGCTCAAGTTTCAAGGAGCTAGCACAAACCGTGTTTGATTTAGAGTTTCAAACACATCTATCTATATAGCAGAAAACAGAGTGAAACCTAAAAATTCAAAGAGTTACTGGAAACGAACGCTTGAATCTAGAAGAGTGAAAATTGGGCAGCCAAGTGGGCTTAGTGAACTGATCATTACCACCAAGTATCATCAAGATTTGGTGAAAAAATGTTTGCTGAGATTTCAGCAAACTACTAGTTTTTTGAAAGCTTGGCAACCCCTTTCAAACGAAAGTGTTTTTCGCCAGTCTCTGCATGGGGAACTTCAAGAGGAAACAAACCATAGAGATAGAACTTAGAACTACTTCATTTTGTCAAGTTTCACGGAGCTAGCACAAACCGTGTTTGATTTAGAGTTTCGAGACATCTATCTATATAGCAGAAAACAGAGTGAAACCTAAAAATTCAAACTGTTACTGGAAACGAACGCTTCAACCTAGAAGAGTGAAAGTTGGGCAGCCAAGTGGGCTTAGTGAACTGATCATTACCACCAAGTATCATCAAGATTTGGTGAAAAAAATGTTTGCTGAGATTTCAGCAAACTAGTAGTTTTTTGGAAGCTTGGCAACCCCTTTCAAATGAAAGTGTTTTTCGCCAGTCTCTGCATGGGGTACTTCAAGAGGAAACAAACCATAGAGATAGAACTTAGAACTACTTCATTTGGTCAAGTTTCAAGGAGCTAGCACAAACCGTGTTTGATTTAGAATTCCAAACACAGCTATCTATGTAGGAGAAAACAGAGTGAAACTAAAAATTCAAACTGTTACTGGAAACGAATGCTTCAACCTAGAAGAATAAAAATTGGGCAGCCAAGTGGGCTTAGTGAACTGATCATTACCACCAAGTATCATCAAGATTTGGTGAAAAAATGTTTGCTGAGATTTCAGCAAACTAGTAGTTTTTTGGAAGCTTGGCAACCCCTTTCAAACGAAAGTGTTTTTCGCCAGTCTCTGCATGGGGTACTTCAAGAGGAAAAAAACCATAGAGATAGAACTTAGAACTACTTCATTTGGTCAAGTTTCAAGGAGCTAGAACAAACCGTGTTTGATTTAGAATTCCAAACACAGCTATCTATGTAGGAGAAAACAGAGTGAAACCTAAAAATTCAAACAGTCACTGGAAACGAAAGCTTCAACCTAGAAGAATAAAATTTGGGCAGCCAAGTGGGATTAGTGAACTGATCATTACCACCAAGTATCATCAAGATTTGGTGAAAAAATGTTTGCTGAGATTTCAGCAAACTAGTAGTTTTTTGGAAGCTTGGCAACCCCTTTCAAAGGAAAGTGTTCTTCGCCAGTCTCTGCATGGGGTACTTCAAGAGGAAAAAAACCATAGAGATAGAACTAACAACTACTTCATTTTGTCAAGTTTCAAGGAGCTAGCAAAAACCGTGTTTGATTTAGAGTTTCAAAGACATCTATCTATATAGCAGAAAACAGAGTGAAACCTAAAAATTCAAACTGTTACTGGAAACGAACGCTTGAACCTAGAAGAGTGAAAGTTGGGCAGCCAAGTGGGATTAGTGAACTGATCATTACCACCAAGTATCATCAAGATTTGGTGAAAAAATGTTTGCTGAGATTTCAGCAAACTAGTAGTTTTTTGGAAGCTTGGCAACCCCTTTCAAACGAAAGTGTTTTTCGCCAGTCTCTGCATGGGGTACTTCAAGAGGAAACCAAACCATAGAGATAGAACTTAGAACTACTTTATTTTGTCAAGTTTCAAGGAGCTAGCACAAACCGTGTTTGATTTAGAGTTTCAAAGACATCTATCTATATAGCAGAAAACAGAGTGAAACCTAAAATTTCAAAGTGTTACTGGAAACGAACGCTTGAACCTAGAAGAGTAAAAATTGGGCTGCCAAGTGGGCTTAGTGAACTGATCATTACCACCAAGTATCATCAAGTTTTGGTGAAAAAATGTTTGCTCAGATTTCAGCAAACTAGTAGTTTTTTTTTAAGCTTGGCAACCCCTTTAAAACGAAAGTGTTTTTCGCCAGTCTCTGCATGGGGTACTTCAAAAGGAAACAAACCATAGAGATAGAACTTAGAACTACTTCATTTGGTCAAGTTTCAAGGAGCTAGCACAAACCGTGTTTGATTTAGAATTCCAAACACAGCTATCTATGTAGGAGAAAACAGAGTGAAACAAAAAATTCAAACTGTTACTGGAAACGAATGCTTCAACCTAGAAGAATAAAAATTGGGCAGCCAAGTGGGCTTAGTGAACTGATCATTACCACCAAGTATCATCAAGATTTGGTGAAAAAATGTTTGCTGAGATTTCAGCAAACTAGTAGTTTTTTGGAAGCTTGGCAACCCCTTTCAAACGAAAGTGTTTTTCGCCAGTCTCTGCATGGGGTACTTCAAGAGGAAAAAAACCATAGAGATAGAACTTAGAACTACTTCATTTGGTCAAGTTTCAAGGAGCTAGAACAAACCGTGTTTGATTTAGAATTCCAAACACAGCTATCTATGTAGGAGAAAACAGAGTGAAACCTAAAAATTCAAACAGTCACTGGAAACGAAAGCTTCAACCTAGAAGAATAAAATTTGGGCAGCCAAGTGGGATTAGTGAACTGATCATTACCACCAAGTATCATCAAGATTTGGTGAAAAAATGTTTGCTGAGATTTCAGCAAACTAGTAGTTTTTTGGAAGCTTGGCAACCCCTTTCAAAGGAAAGTGTTCTTCGCCAGTCTCTGCATGGGGTACTTCAAGAGGAAAAAAACCATAGAGATAGAACTAACAACTACTTCATTTTGTCAAGTTTCAAGGAGCTAGCAAAAACCGTGTTTGATTTAGAGTTTCAAAGACATCTATCTATATAGCAGAAAACAGAGTGAAACCTAAAAATTCAAACTGTTACTGGAAACGAACGCTTGAACCTAGAAGAGTGAAAGTTGGGCAGCCAAGTGGGATTAGTGAACTGATCATTACCACCAAGTATCATCAAGATTTGGTGAAAAAATGTTTGCTGAGATTTCAGCAAACTAGTAGTTTTTTGGAAGCTTGGCAACCCCTTTCAAACGAAAGTGTTTTTCGCCAGTCTCTGCATGGGGTACTTCAAGAGGAAACAAACCATAGAGATAGAACTTAGAACTACTTTATTTTGTCAAGTTTCAAGGAGCTAGCACAAACCGTGTTTGATTTAGAGTTTCAAAGACATCTATCTATATAGCAGAAAACAGAGTGAAACCTAAAATTTCAAAGTGTTACTGGAAACGAACGCTTGAACCTAGAAGAGTAAAAATTGGGCTGCCAAGTGGGCTTAGTGAACTGATCATTACCACCAAGTATCATCAAGTTTTGGTGAAAAAATGTTTGCTCAGATTTCAGCAAACTAGTAGTTTTTTTTTAAGCTTGGCAACCCCTTTAAAACGAAAGTGTTTTTCGCCAGTCTCTGCATGGGGTACTTCAAGAGGAAACAAACCATAGAGATAGAACTTAGAACTACTTCATTTGGTCAAGTTTCAAGGAGCTAGCACAAACCGTGTTTGATTTAGAATTCCAAACACAGCTATCTATGTAGGCGAAAACAGAGTGAAACCTAAAAATTCAAACTGTTACTGGAAACGAAAGCTTCAACCTACAAGAATAAAATTTGGGCAGCCAAGTGGGATTAGTGAACTGATCATTACCACCAAGTATCATCAAGATTTGGTGAAAAAATGTTTGCTGAGATTTCAGCAAACTACTAGTTTTTTGAAAGCTTGGCAACCCCTTTCAAACGAAAGTGTTTTTCGCCAGTCTCTGCATGGGGAACTTCAAGAGGAAACAAACCATAGAGATAGAACTTAGAACTACTTCATTTTGTCAAGTTTCACGGAGCTAGCACAAACCGTGTTTGATTTAGAGTTTCGAGACATCTATCTATATAGCAGAAAACAGAGTGAAACCTAAAAATTCAAACTGTTACTGGAAACGAACGCTTCAACCTAGAAGAGTGAAAGTTGGGCAGCCAAGTGGGCTTAGTGAACTGATCATTACCACCAAGTATCATCAAGATTTGGTGAAAAAATGTTTGCTGAGATTTCAGCAAACTAGTAGTTTTTTGGAAGCTTGGCAACCCCTTTCAAATGAAAGTGTTTTTCGCCAGTCTCTGCATGGGGTACTTCAAGAGGAAACAAACCATAGAGATAGAACTTAGAACTACTTCATTTGGTCAAGTTTCAAGGAGCTAGCACAAACCGTGTTTGATTTAGAATTCCAAACACAGCTATCTATGTAGGAGAAAACAGAGTGAAACTAAAAATTCAAACTGTTACTGGAAACGAATGCTTCAACCTAGAAGAATAAAAATTGGGCAGCCAAGTGGGCTTAGTGAACTGATCATTACCACCAAGTATCATCAAGATTTGGTGAAAAAATGTTTGCTGAGATTTCAGCAAACTAGTAGTTTTTTGGAAGCTTGGCAACCCCTTTCAAACGAAAGTGTTCTTCGCCAGTCTCTGCATGGGGTACTTCAAGAGGAAACAAACCATAGAGATAGAACTTAGAACTACTTCATTTGGTCAAGTTTCAAGGAGCTAGCACAAACCGTGTTTGATATAGAATTCCAAACACAGCTATCTATGTAGGAGAAAACAGAGTGAAACCTAAAAATTCAAACTGTTACTGGAAACGAAAGCTTCAACCTAGAAGAATAAAATTTGGGCAGCCAAGTGGGATTAGTGAACTGATCATTACCACCAAGTATCATCAAGATTTGGTGAAAAAATGTTTGCTGAGATTTCAGCAAACTAGTAGTTTTTTGGAAGCTTGGCAACCCCTTTCAAACGGAAGTGTTTTTCGCCAGTCTCTGCATGGGGTACTTCAAGAGGAAACAAACCATAGAGATAGAACTTAGAACTACTTCATTTGGTAAAGTTTCAAGGAGCTAGCACAAACCGTGTTTGATTTAGAGTTTCAAACACATCTATCTATATAGCAGAAAACAGAGTGAAACCTAAAAATTCAAACAGTCACTGGAAACAAAAGCTTCAACCTAGAAGAATAAAATTTGGGCAGCCAAGTGGGATTAGTGAACTGATCATTACCACCAAGTATCATCAAGATTTGGTGAAAAAATGTTTGCTGAGATTTCAGCAAACTAGTAGTTTTTTGGAAGCTTGGCAACCCCTTTCAAACGAAAGTGTTTTTCGCCAGTCTCTGCATGGGGTACTTCAAGAGGAAAAAAACCATAGAGATAGAACCTAGAACTACTTCATTTTGTCAAGTTTCAAGGAGCTAGCAAAAACCGTGTTTGATTTAGAGTTTCAAAGACATCTATCTATATAGCAGAAAACAGAGTGAAACCTAAAATTTCAAAGTGTTACTGAAAACGAACGCTTGAACCTAGAAGAGTAAAAATTGGGCAGCCAAGTGGGATTAGTGAACTGATCATTACCACCAAGTATCATCAAGATTTGGTGAAAAAATGTTTGCTGAGATTTCAGCAAACTAGTAGTTTTTTGGAAGCTTGGCAACCCCTTTCAATCGGAAGTGTTTTTCGCCAGTCTCTGCATGGGGTACTTCAAGAGGAAACAAACCATAGAGATAGAACTTAGAACTACTTCATTTGCTCAAGTTTCAAGGAGCTAGCACAAACCGTGTTTGATTTAGAGTTTCAAACACATCTATCTATATAACAGAAAACAGAGTGAAACCTAAAAATTCAAAGTGTTACTGGAAACGAACGCTTGAACCTAGAAGATGAAAATTGGGCAGCCAAGTGGGCTTAGTGAACTGATCATTACCACCAAGTATCATCAAGATTTGGTGAAAAAATGTTTGCTGAGATTTCAGCAAACGAGAAGTTTTTTGGAAGCTTGGCAACCCCTTTCAAACGAAAGTGTTCCTCGCCAGTCTCTGCATGGGGTACTTCAAGAGGAAACAAACCATAGAGATAGAACTTAGAACTACTTCATTTTGTCAAGTTTCACGGAGCTAGCACAAACCGTGTTTGATTTAGAGTTTCGAGTCATCTATCTATATAGCAGAAAACAGAGTGAAACCTAAAAATTCAAACTGTTACTGGAAACGAACACTTGAACCTAGAAGAGTGAAAGTTGGGCAGCCAAGTGGGCTTAGTGAACTGATCATTACCACCAAGTATCATCAAGATTTGGTGAAAAAATGTTTGCTGAGATTTCAGCAAACTAGTAGTTTTTTGGAAGCTTGGCAACCCCTTTCAAACGAAAGTGTTTTTCGCCAGTCTCTGCATGGGGTACTTCAAGAGGAAACAAACCATAGAGATAGAACTTAGAAGTACTTCATTTGGTCAAGTTTCAAGGAGCTAGCACAAACCGTGTTTGATTTAGAATTCCAAACACAGCTATCTATGTAGGAGAAAACAGAGTGAAACCTAAAAATTCAAACTGTTACTGGAAACGAATGCTTCAACCTAGAAGAATAAAAATTGGGCAGCCAAGTGGGCTTAGTGAACTGATCATTACCACCAAGTATCATCAAGATTTGGTGAAAAAATGTTTGCTGAGATTTCAGCAAACGAGTAGTTTTTTGGAAGCTTGGCAACCCCTTTCAAACGAAAGTGTTTTTCGCCAGTCTCTGCATGGGGTACTTCAAGAGGAAAAAAACCATAGAGATAGAACAAACAACTACTTCATTTTGTCAAGTTTCAAGGAGCTAGCACAAACCGTGTTTGATTTAGAGTTTCAAAGACATCTATCTATATAGCAGAAAACAGAGTGAAACCTAAAATTTCAAAGTGTTACTGGAAACGAACGCTTGAACCTAGAAGAGTAAAAATTGGGCAGCCAAGTGGGCTTAGTGAACTGATCATTACCACCAAGTATCATCAAGATTTGGTGAAAAAATGTTTGCTGAGATTTCAGCAAACTAGTAGTTTTTTGGAAGCTTGGCAACCCCTTTCAAACGAAAGTGTTTTTCGCCAGTCTCTGCATGGGGTACTTCAAGAGGAAACAAACCATAGAGATAGAACTTAGAACTACTTCATTTGCTCAAGTTTCAAGGAGCTAGCACAAACCGTGTTTGAATTAGAGTTTCAAACACATCTATCTATATAGCAGAAAACAGAGTGAAACCTAAAAATTCAAAGAGTTACTGGAAACGAACGCTTGAACCTAGAAGAGTGAAAATTGGGCAGCCAAGTGGGCTTAGTGAACTGATCATTACCACCAAGTATCATCAAGATTTGGTGAAAAAATGTTTGCTGAGATTTCAGGAAACTAGTAGTTTTTTGGAAGCTTGGCAACCCCTTTCAAACGAAAGTGTTCTTCGCCAGTCTCTACATGGGGTACTTCAAGAGGAAACAAACCATAGAGATAGAACTTAGAACTACTTCATTTGGTCAAGTTTCAAGGAGCTAGCACAAACCGTGTTTGATTTAGAATTCCAAACACAGCTATCTATGTAGGAGAAAACAGAGTGAAACCTAAAAATTCAAACTGCTACTGGAAACGAATGCTTCAACCTAGAAGAATAAAAATTGGGCAGCCAAGTGGGATTAGTGAACTGATCATTACCACCAAGTATCATCAAGATTTGGTGGGCTGAGGATGTGGCTCAAGCGGTAGCGCGCTCGCCTGGCATGCGTGCGGCCCGGGTTCGATTCTCAGCACCACAAACAAACAAAGATGTTGTGCCTGCCGATAACTAAAAAATAAATATTAAAAAAAATTCTCTCTCTCTCTCTCTCTCTCTCTCTCTCTCTCTGTCACACACACACTCTCTCTTTAAAAAAAAAAAGATTTGGTGAAAAAATATTTGCTGAGATTTCAGCAAACTAGTAGTTTTTTGGAAGCTTGGCAATCCCTTTCAAACGAAAGTGTTTTTCGCCAGTCTCTGCATGGGGTACTTCAAGAGGAAACAAACCATAGAGATAGAACTTACAACTACTTCATTTTGTCAAGTTTCAAGGAGATAGCACAAACCGTGTTTGATTTAGAGTTTCAAAGACATCTATCTATATAGCAGAAAACAGAGTGAAACCTAAAATTTCAAAGTGTTACTGGAAACGAACGCTTGAACCTAGAAGAGTAAAAATTGGGCAGCCAAGTGGGCTTAGTGAACTGATCATTACCACCAAGTATCATCAAGTTTTGGTGAAAAAATGTTTGCTGAGATTTCAGCAAACTAGTAGTTTTTTGG
>NW_027516686.1:0-28523 GCF_048772815.1 Callospermophilus lateralis
TAGAGTTCCAAATTCATCTATGTATATATGAGAGAACAGAGTGAAACCTAAATATAAAAACTGCTACTGTAGACGAACGCTTCAACGTAGAAGAACACAATTGGGTGAGCCAAGTGGGATTTGTGTACTGATCATTAGCAACAAGTATCATCAAGATTGGGTGAAAAAATATTTGCTGGTATTTCGGAAACTCGTTATTTCTTAGAAGCTTGGCAACCCCTCTCATTGAAATTGCTTTTCCACAGTCTGTGCCTAGGGCTACTTCAAGAGGAAACAAACCATAGAGACAAAACTCAGAAATTCTTTATTTTGTCAAGATTCAAAGAGCTACTACAAACCATGTTGGATTAGGGTTCCAAATTCTTCTATCTATACAGGAGAGAACAGAGGGAAACCTAAATATAAAAACTGCTACTGTAGACGAACGCTTCAACCTAGAAGAACAAAATTTGGTGAGCCAAGTCGCATTTGTGTACTGATCATTACCACCAAGTATCATCAAGATTGGGTGAAAAAATATTTGCTGGTGTTTCGGAAACTTGTAATTTCTTAGAAGCTTGGCAACCCCTCTCAATGAGAGTGCTTTTCCACAGTCTGTGCCTAGGGCTACTTGAAGAGGAAACAAACCATAGAGACAAAACTGAGAACTCCTTTATTTTGTCAAGTTTCAAAGAGCTACTACAAACCATGTTGGATTTAGAGTTCCAGATTCATCTATCTATATATGAGAGAACAGAGTGAAACCTAAATATAAAAACTGCTCCTGTAGACGAACGCTTCAACGTAGAAGAACACAATTGGGTGAGCCAAGTGGGATTTGTGTACTGATCATTAGCAACAAGTATCATCAAGATTGGGTGAAAAAATATTTGCTGGTATTTCGGAAAATCGTTATTTCTTAGAAGATTGGCAACCCATCTCAATGAAAGTGCTTCCACAGTCTGTGCATAGGGCTACTTGAAGAGGAAACAAACCATAGAGACAAAACTGAGAACTCCTTTATTTTGTCAAGTTTCAAAGAGCTACTACAATCCATGTTGGATTTAGAGTTCCAAATTCATCTATCTATATAGGAGAGAACAGAGAGAAACCTAAATATAAAAACTGCTACTGTAGACGAACGCTTCAACCTAGAAGAACACAATTTGGTGAGCCAAGTGGGATCTGTGTACTGATCATTAACACCAAGTATCATCAAGATTGGGTGAAAAAATATTTGCTGGTATTTCGGAAACTCGTTATTTCTTAGAAGCTAGGCAACCCCTCTCATTGAAATTGCTTTTCCACAGTCTGTGCCTAGGGCTACTTCAAGAGGAAACAAACCATAGAGACAAAACTCAGAACTTCTTTATTTTGTCAAGATTCAAAGAGCTACTACAAACCATGTTGGATTAGGGTTCCAAATTCATCTATCTATACAGGAGAGAACAGAGGGAAACCTAAATATAAAAACTGCTACTTTAGCGAACGCTTCAACCTAGAAGAACAAAATTTGGTGAGCCAAGTGGGATTTGTGTACTGATCATTACCACCAAGTATCATCAAGATTGGGAGAAAAATTATTTCGTGGTATTTCGTAAACTCGTAATTTCTTAGATGCTTGGCAACCCCTCTCAATGAAAGTGATTTTCCACAGACTGGGACTAGGGCTACTTGAAGAGGAAAGAAACAATAGAGACAAAACTGAGAACTCCTTTATTTTGTCAAGTTTCAAAGAGCTACTACAAACCATGTTGGATTTAGAGTTCCAAATTCATCTATGTATATATGAGAGAACAGAGTGAAACCTAAATATAAAAACTGCTACTGTAGACGAACGCTTCAACCTAGAAGAACAAAATTTGGTGAGCCAAGTAGGATTTGTGTACTGATCATTACCACCAAGTATCATCAAAATTGGGTGAAAAAATATTTGCTGGTATTTCGGAAACTCGTTATTTCTTAGAAGCTTGGCAACCCCTCTCAATGAAAGTGCTTTTCCACAGTCTGTGCCTAGGGCTACATGAAGAGGAAACAAACCATAGAGACAAAACTGAGAACTCCTTTATTTTGTCAAGTTTCAAAGAGCTACTACAATCCATGTTGGATTTAGAGTTCCAAATTCATGTATCTATATAGGAGAGAACAGACAGAAACCTAAATATAAAAACTGCTACTGTAGACGAACGCTTCAACCTAGAAGAACAAAATTTGGTGAGCCAAGTGGGATTTGTGTACTGATCATTACCACCAAGTATCATCAAGATTGGGTGAAAAAATATTTGCTGGTGTTTCGGAAACTTGTAATTTCTTAGAAGCTTGGCTACCACTCTCAATGAAAGTGCTTTTCCACAGTCTGTGACTAGGGCTACTTGAAGAGGAAAGAAACCATAGAGACAAAACTGAGAACTCCTTTATTTTTTCAGGTTTCAAAGGGCTACTACAAACAATGTTGGATTTAGAGTTCCAAATTCATCTATCTATATAGGAGAGAACAGAGGGAAACCTAAATATAAAAACTGCTACTGTAGACGAAAGCTTCAAACTAGAAGAACAAAATTTGGTGAGCCAAGTGGGATTTGTGTACTGATCATTACCACCAAGTATCATCAAAATTGGGTGAAAAAATATTTGCTGGTATTTCGGAAACTCGTTATGTCTTAGAAGCTTGGCAACCCCTCTCAATGAAAGTGCTTTTCCACACTCTGTGCCTAGGGCTACTTGAAGAGGAAACAAACCATAGAGACAAAACTGAGAATTCCTTTATTTTGTCAAGTTTCAAAGAGCTACTACAATCCATGTTGGATATAGAGTTCCAAATTCATCTATCTATATAGGAGAGAACAGAGAGAAACCTAAATATAAAAACTGCTACTGTAGACGAACGCTTCAACCTAGAAGAACAAAATTGGTGAGCCAAGTGGGATCTGTGTTCTCATCATTACCACCAAGTATCATCAAGATTGGGTGAAAAAATATTTGCTGGTATTTCGGAAACTCGTTATTTCTTAGAAGTTTGCAACCCCTCTCATTGAAAGTGCTTTTCCACAGTCTGTGCCTAGGGCTACTTCAAGAGGAAACAAACCATAGAGACAAAACTCAGAACTTCTTTATTTTGTCAAGATTCAAAGAGCTACTACAATCCATGTTGGATTAGGGTTCCAAATTCATCTATCTATACAGGAGAGAACAGAGGGAAACCTAAATATAAAAACTGCTACTGTAGACGAACGCTTCAACCTAGAAGAACAAAATTTGGTGAGCCAAGTCGGATTTGTGTACTGATCATTACCACCAAGTATCATCAAGATTGGGTGAAAAAATATTTGCTGGTGTTTCGGAAACTTGTAATTTCTTAGAAGCTTGGCAAACCCTCTCAATGAAAGTGCTTTTCCACAGTCTGTGCCTAGGGCTACTTGAAGAGGAAACAAACCATAGAGACAAAACTGAGAACTCCTTTATTTTGTCAAGTTTCAAAGAGCTACTACAATCCATGTTGGATTTAGAGTTACAAATTCATCTATCTATATATGAGAGAACACAGTGAAATCTAAATATAAAAACTGCTCCTGTAGACGAACGCTTCAACGTAGAAGAACATAATTGGGTGAGCCAAGTGGGATTTGTGTACTGATCATTAGCAACCAGTATCATCAAGATTGGGTGAAAAAATATTTGCTGGTATTTCGGAAACTCGTTATTTCTTAGAAGCTTGGCAACCCAACTCAATGAAAGTGCTTCCACAGTCTGTGCCTAGGGCTACTTGAAGAGGAAACAAACCATAGAGACAAAACTGAGAACTCCTTTATTTTGTCAAGTTTCAAAGAGCTACTACAATCCATGTTGGATTTAGAGTTCCAAATTCATCTATCTATATAGGAGAGAACAGAGAGAAACCTAAATATAAAAACTGCTACTGTAGACGAACGCTTCAACCTAGAAGAACACAATTTGGTGAGCCAAGTGGGATCTGTGTACTGATCATTACCACCAAGTATCATCAAGATTGGGTGAAAAAATATTTGCTGGTATTTCGGAAACTCGTTATTTCTTAGAAGCTTGGCAACCCCTCTCTTTGAAATTGCTTTTCCACAGTCTGTGCCTAGGGCTACTTCAAGAGGAAACAAACCATAGAGACAAAACTCAGAACTTCTTTATTTTGTCAAGATTCAAAGAGCTACTACAAACCATGTTGGATTAGGGTTCCAAATTCATCTATCTATACAGGAGAGAACAGAGGGAAACCTAAATATAAAAACTGCTACTTTAGCGAACGCTTCAACCTAGAAGAACAAAATTTGGTGAGCCAAGTGGGATTTGTGTACTGATCATTACCACCAAGTATCATCAAGATTGGGAGAAAAATTATTTCTTGGTATTTCGGAAACTCGTAATTTCTTAGATGCTTGGCAACCCCTCTCAATGAAAGTGCTTTTCCACAGACTGGGACTAGGGCTACTTGAAGAGGAAAGAAACCATAGATAAAAAACTGAGAACTCCTTTATTTTGTCAAGTTTCAAAGAGCTACTACAAACCATGTTGGATTTAGAGTTCCAAATTCATCTATGTATATATGAGAGAACAGAGTGAAACCTAAATATAAAAACTGCTACTGTAGACGAACGCTTCAACGTAGAAGAACACAATTGGGTGAGCCAAGTGGGATTTGTGTACTGATCATTAGCAACAAGTATCATCAAGATTGGGTGAAAAAATATTTGCTGGTGTTTCGGAAACTTGTAATTTCTTAGAAGCTTGGCAACCCCTCTCAATGAAAGTGCTTTTCCACAGTCTGTGCCTAGGGCTACTTGAAGAGGAAACAAACCATAGAGACAAAACTGAGAACTCCTTTATTTTGTCAAGTTTCAAAGAGCTACTACAAACCATGTTGGATTTAGAGTTCCAGATTCATCTATCTATATATGAGAGAACAGAGTGAAACCTAAATATAAAAACTGCTCCTGTAGACGAACGCTTCAACGTAGAAGAACACAATTGGGTGAGCCAAGTGGGATTTGTGTACTGATCATTAGCAACAAGTATCATCAAGATTGGGTGAAAAAATATTTGCTGGTATTTCGGAAAATCGTTATTTCTTAGAAGATTGGCAACCCATCTCAATGAAAGTGCTTCCACAGTCTGTGCATAGGGCTACTTGAAGAGGAAACAAACCATAGAGACAAAACTGAGAACTCCTTTATTTTGTCAAGTTTCAAAGAGCTACTACAATCCATGTTGGATTTAGAGTTCCAAATTCATCTATCTATATAGGAGAGAACAGAGAGAAACCTAAATATAAAAACTGCTACTGTAGACGAACGCTTCAACCTAGAAGAACACAATTTGGTGAGCCAAGTGGGATCTGTGTACTGATCATTAACACCAAGTATCATCAAGATTGGGTGAAAAAATATTTGCTGGTATTTCGGAAACTCGTTATTTCTTAGAAGCTAGGCAACCCCTCTCATTGAAATTTCTTTTCCACAGTCTGTGCCTAGGGCTACTTCAAGAGGAAACAAACCATAGAGACAAAACTCAGAACTTCTTTATTTTGTCAAGATTCAAAGAGCTACTACAAACCATGTTGGATTAGGGTTCCAAATTCATCTATCTATACAGGAGAGAACAGAGGGAAACCTAAATATAAAAACTGCTACTTTAGCGAACGCTTCAACCTAGAAGAACAAAATTTGGTGAGCCAAGTGGGATTTGTGTACTGATCATTACCACCAAGTATCATCAAGATTGGGAGAAAAATTATTTCGTGGTATTTCGGAAACTCGTAATTTCTTAGATGCTTGGCAACCCCTCTCAATGAAAGTGATTTTCCACAGACTGGGACTAGGGCTACTTGAAGAGGAAAGAAACCATAGAGACAAAACTGAGAACTCCTTTATTTTGTCAAGTTTCAAAGAGCTACTACAAACCATGTTGGATTTAGAGTTCCAAATTCATCTATGTATATATGAGAGAACAGAGTGAAACCTAAATATAAAAACTGCTACTGTAGACGAACGCTTCAACCTAGAAGAACAAAATTTGGTGAGCCAAGTAGGATTTGTGTACTGATCATTACCACCAAGTATCATCAAAATTGGGTGAAAAAATATTTGCTGGTATTTCGGAAACTCGTTATTTCTTAGAAGCTTGGCAACCCCTCTCAATGAAAGTGCTTTTCCACAGTCTGTGCCTAGGGCTACATGAAGAGGAAACAAACCATAGAGACAAAACTGAGAACTCCTTTATTTTGTCAAGTTTCAAAGAGCTACTACAATCCATGTTGGATTTAGAGTTCCAAATTCATCTATCTATATAGGAGAGAACAGACAGAAACCTAAATATAAAAACTGCTACTGTAGACGAACGCTTCAACCTAGAAGAACAAAATTTGGTGAGCCAAGTGGGATTTGTGTACTGATCATTACCACCAAGTATCATCAAGATTGGGTGAAAAAATATTTGCTGGTGTTTCGGAAACTTGTAATTTCTTAGAAGCTTGGCTACCACTCTCAATGAAAGTGCTTTTCCACAGTCTGTGACTAGGGCTACTTGAAGAGGAAAGAAACCATAGAGACAAAACTGAGAACTCCTTTATTTTTTCAGGTTTCAAAGGGCTACTACAAACAATGTTGGATTTAGAGTTCCAAATTCATCTATCTATATAGGAGAGAACAGAGGGAAACCTAAATATAAAAACTGCTACTGTAGACGAAAGCTTCAAACTAGAAGAACAAAATTTGGTGAGCCAAGTGGGATTTGTGTACTGATCATTACCACCAAGTATCATCAAAATTGGGTGAAAAAATATTTGCTGGTATTTCGGAAACTCGTTATGTCTTAGAAGCTTGGCAACCCCTCTCAATGAAAGTGCTTTTCCACACTCTGTGCCTAGGGCTACTTGAAGAGGAAACAAACCATAGAGACAAAACTGAGAATTCCTTTATTTTGTCAAGTTTCAAAGAGCTACTACAATCCATGTTGGATATAGAGTTCCAAATTCATCTATCTATATAGGAGAGAACAGAGAGAAACCTAAATATAAAAACTGCTACTGTAGACGAACGCTTCAACCTAGAAGAACAAAATTTGGTGAGCCAAGTCGGATTTGTGTACTGATCATTACCACCAAGTATCATCAAGATTGGGTGAAAAAATATTTGCTGGTGTTTCGGAAACTTGTAATTTCTTAGAAGCTTGGCAAACCCTCTCAATGAAAGTGCTTTTCCACAGTCTGTGCCTAGGGCTACTTGAAGAGGAAACAAACCATAGAGACAAAACTGAGAACTCCTTTATTTTGTCAAGTTTCAAAGAGCTACTACAATCCATGTTGGATTTAGAGTTACAAATTCATCTATCTATATATGAGAGAACACAGTGAAATCTAAATATAAAAACTGCTCCTGTAGACGAACGCTTCAACGTAGAAGAACATAATTGGGTGAGCCAAGTGGGATTTGTGTACTGATCATTAGCAACCAGTATCATCAAGATTGGGTGAAAAAATATTTGCTGGTATTTCGGAAACTCGTTATTTCTTAGAAGCTTGGCAACCCAACTCAATGAAAGTGCTTCCACAGTCTGTGCCTAGGGCTACTTGAAGAGGAAACAAACCATAGAGACAAAACTGAGAACTCCTTTATTTTGTCAAGTTTCAAAGAGCTACTACAATCCATGTTGGATTTAGAGTTCCAAATTCATCTATCTATATAGGAGAGAACAGAGAGAAACCTAAATATAAAAACTGCTACTGTAGACGAACGCTTCAACCTAGAAGAACACAATTTGGTGAGCCAAGTGGGATCTGTGTACTGATCATTACCACCAAGTATCATCAAGATTGGGTGAAAAAATATTTGCTGGTATTTCGGAAACTCGTTATTTCTTAGAAGCTTGGCAACCCCTCTCTTTGAAATTGCTTTTCCACAGTCTGTGCCTAGGGCTACTTCAAGAGGAAACAAACCATAGAGACAAAACTCAGAACTTCTTTATTTTGTCAAGATTCAAAGAGCTACTACAAACCATGTTGGATTAGGGTTCCAAATTCATCTATCTATACAGGAGAGAACAGAGGGAAACCTAAATATAAAAACTGCTACTTTAGCGAACGCTTCAACCTAGAAGAACAAAATTTGGTGAGCCAAGTGGGATTTGTGTACTGATCATTACCACCAAGTATCATCAAGATTGGGAGAAAAATTATTTCTTGGTATTTCGGAAACTCGTAATTTCTTAGATGCTTGGCAACCCCTCTCAATGAAAGTGCTTTTCCACAGACTGGGACTAGGGCTACTTGAAGAGGAAAGAAACCATAGATAAAAAACTGAGAACTCCTTTATTTTGTCAAGTTTCAAAGAGCTACTACAAACCATGTTGGATTTAGAGTTCCAAATTCATCTATGTATATATGAGAGAACAGAGTGAAACCTAAATATAAAAACTGCTACTGTAGACGAACGCTTCAACCTAGAAGAACAAAATTTGGTGAGCCAAGTAGGATTTGTGTACTGATCATTACCACCAAGTATCATCAAAATTGGGTGAAAAAATATTTGCTGGTATTTCGGAAACTCGTTATTTCTTAGAAGCTTGGCAACCCCTCTCAATGAAAGTGCTTTTCCACAGTCTGTGCCTAGGGCTACTTGAAGTGGAAACAAACCATAGAGACAAAACTGAGAACTCCTTTATTTTGTCAAGTTTCAAAGAGCTACTACAATCCATGTTGGATTTAGAGTTCCAAATTCATCTATCTATATAGGAGAGAACAGACAGAAACCTAAATATAAAAACTGCTACTGTAGACGAACGCTTCAACCTAGAAGAACAAAATTTGGTGAGCCAAGTCGGATTTGTGTACTGATCATTACCACCAAGTATCATCAAGATTGGGTGAAAAAATATTTGCTGGTGTTTCGGAAACTTGTAATTTCTTAGAAACTTGGCAAACCCTCTCAATGAAAGTGCTTTTCCACAGTCTGTGCCTAGGGCTACTTGAAGAGGAAACAAACCATAGAGACAAACTGAGAACTCCTTTATTTTGTCAAGTTTCAAAGAGCTACTACAAACCATGTTGGATTTACAGTTCCAGATTTATCTATCTATATATGAGAGAACACAGTGAAACCTAAATATAAAAACTGCTCCTGTAGACGAACGCTTCAACGTAGAAGAACATAATTGGGTGAGCCAAGTGGGATTTGTGTACTGATCATTAGCAACCAGTATCATCAAGATTGGGTGAAAAAATATTTGCTGGTATTTCGGAAACTCGTTATTTCTTAGAAGCTTGGCAACCCAACTCAATGAAAGTGCTTCCACAGTCTGTGCCTAGGGCTACTTGAAGAGGAAACAAACCATAGAGACAAAACTGAGAACTCCTTTATTTTGTCAAGTTTCAAAGAGCTACTACAATCCATGTTGGATTTAGAGTTCCAAATTCATCTATCTATATAGGAGAGAACAGAGAGAAACCTAAATATAAAAACTGCTACTGTAGACGAACGCTTCAACCTAGAAGAACACAATTTGGTGAGCCAAGTGGGATCTGTGTACTGATCATTACCACCAAGTATCATCAAGATTGGGTGAAAAAATATTTGCTGGTATTTCGGAAACTCGTTATTTCTTAGAAGCTTGGCAACCCCTCTCTTTGAAATTGCTTTTCCACAGTCTGTGCCTAGGGCTACTTCAAGAGGAAACAAACCATAGAGACAAAACTCAGAACTTCTTTATTTTGTCAAGATTCAAAGAGCTACTACAAACCATGTTGGATTAGGGTTCCAAATTCATCTATCTATACAGGAGAGAACAGAGGGAAACCTAAATATAAAAACTGCTACTTTAGCGAACGCTTCAACCTAGAAGAACAAAATTTGGTGAGCCAAGTGGGATCTGTGTTCTCATCATTACCACCAAGTATCATCAAGATTGGGTGGAAAAATATTTGCTGGTATTTCGGAAACTCGTTATTTCTTAGAAGTTTGCAACCCCTCTCATTGAAAGTGCTTTCCCACAGTCTGTGCCTAGGGCTACTTCAAGAGGAAACAAACCATAGAGACAAAACTCAGAACTTCTTTATTTTGTCAAGATTCAAAGAGCTACTACAATCCATGTTGGATTAGGGTTCCAAATTCATCTATCTATACAGGAGAGAACAGAGGGAAACCTAAATATAAAAACTGCTACTGTAGACGAACGCTTCAACCTAGAAGAACAAAATTTGGTGAGCCAAGTCGGATTTGTGTACTGATCATTACCACCAAGTATCATCAAGATTGGGTGAAAAAATATTTGCTGGTGTTTCGGAAACTTGTAATTTCTTAGAAGCTTGGCAAACCCTCTCAATGAAAGTGCTTTTCCACAGTCTGTGCCTAGGGCTACTTGAAGAGGAAACAAACCATAGAGACAAACTGAGAACTCCTTTATTTTGTCAAGTTTCAAAGAGCTACTACAAACCATGTTGGATTTACAGTTCCAGATTTATCTATCTATATATGAGAGAACACAGTGAAATCTAAATATAAAAACTGCTCCTGTAGACGAACGCTTCAACGTAGAAGAACATAATTGGGTGAGCCAAGTGGGATTTGTGTACTGATCATTAGCAACCAGTATCATCAAGATTGGGTGAAAAAATATTTGCTGGTATTTCGGAAACTCGTTATTTCTTAGAAGCTTGGCAACCCAACTCAATGAAAGTGCTTCCACAGTCTGTGCCTAGGGCTACTTGAAGAGGAAACAAACCATAGAGACAAAACTGAGAACTCCTTTATTTTGTCAAGTTTCAATGAGCTACTACAATCCATGTTGGATTTAGAGTTCCAAATTCATCTATCTATATAGGAGAGAACAGAGAGAAACCTAAATATAAAAACTGCTACTGTAGACGAACGCTTCAACCTAGAAGAACACAATTTGGTGAGCCAAGTGGGATCTGTGTACTGATCATTACCACCAAGTATCATCAAGATTGGGTGAAAAAATATTTGCTGGTATTTCGGAAACTCGTTATTTCTTAGAAGCTTGGCAACCCCTCTCTTTGAAATTGCTTTTCCACAGTCTGTGCCTAGGGCTACTTCAAGAGGAAACAAACCATAGAGACAAAACTCAGAACTTCTTTATTTTGTCAAGATTCAAAGAGCTACTACAAACCATGTTGGATTAGGGTTCCAAATTCATCTATCTATACAGGAGAGAACAGAGGGAAACCTAAATATAAAAACTGCTACTTTAGCGAACGCTTCAACCTAGAAGAACAAAATTTGGTGAGCCAAGTGGGATTTGTGTACTGATCATTACCACCAAGTATCATCAAGATTGGGAGAAAAATTATTTCTTGGTATTTCGGAAACTCGTAATTTCTTAGATGCTTGGCAACCCCTCTCAATGAAAGTGCTTTTCCACAGACTGGGACTAGGGCTACTTGAAGAGGAAAGAAACCATAGATAAAAAACTGAGAACTCCTTTATTTTGTCAAGTTTCAAAGAGCTACTACAAACCATGTTGGATTTAGAGTTCCAAATTCATCTATGTATATATGAGAGAACAGAGTGAAACCTAAATATAAAAACTGCTACTGTAGACGAACGCTTCAACCTAGAAGAACAAAATTTGGTGAGCCAAGTAGGATTTGTGTACTGATCATTACCACCAAGTATCATCAAAATTGGGTGAAAAAATATTTGCTGGTATTTCGGAAACTCGTTATTTCTTAGAAGCTTGGCAACCCCTCTCAATGAAAGTGCTTTTCCACAGTCTGTGCCTAGGGCTACTTGAAGTGGAAACAAACCATAGAGACAAAACTGAGAACTCCTTTATTTTGTCAAGTTTCAAAGAGCTACTACAATCCATGTTGGATTTAGAGTTCCAAATTCATCTATCTATATAGGAGAGAACAGACAGAAACCTAAATATAAAAACTGCTACTGTAGACGAACGCTTCAACCTAGAAGAACAAAATTTGGTGAGCCAAGTGGGATTTGTGTACTGATCATTACCACCAAGTATCATCAAGATTGGGTGAAAAAATATTTGCTGGTGTTTCGGAAACTTGTAATTTCTTAGAAGCTTGGCAACCACTCTCAATGAAAGTGCTTTTCCACAGTCTGTGCCTAGGGCTACTTGAAGAGGAAACAAACCATAGAGACAAAACTGAGAACTCCTTTATTTTGTCAAGTTTCAAAGAGATACTACAAACCATGTTGGATTTAGAGTTCCAAATTCATCTATCTATATATGAGAGAACAGAGTGAAACCTAAATATAAAAACTGCTCCTGTAGACGAACGCTTCAACGTAGAAGAACAAAATTGGGTGAGCCAAGTGGGATTTGTGTACTGATCATTACCACCCAGTATCATCAAGATTGGGTGAAAAAATATTTGCTGGTATTTTGGAAACTCGTTATTTCTTAGATGCTTGGCAACCCATCTCAATGAAAGTGCTTCCACAGTCTGTGCCTAGGGCTCCTTGAAGAGGAAACAAACCATAGAGACAAAACTGAGAACTCCTTTATTTTGTCAAGTTTCAAAGAGCTACTACAATCCATGTTGGATTTAGAGTCCCAAATTCATCTATCTATACAGGAGAGAACAGAGGGAAACCTAAATATAAAAACTGCTACTGTAGACGAACGCTTCAACCTAGAAGAACAAAATTTTTTGAGCCAAGTAAGATTTGTGTACTGATCATTTCCACCAAGTATCATCAAGATTGGGTGAAAAAATATTTGCTGGTGTTTCGGAAACTTGTAATTTCTTAGAAGCTTGGCAACCCCTCTCAATGAAAGGGCTTTTCCACAGTCTGTGACTAGGGCTACTTGAAGAGGAAACAAACCATAGAGACAAAACTGAGAACTCCTTTATTTTGTCAAGTTTCAAAGGGCGACTACAAACCATGTTGGATTTAGAGTTCCAAATTCATCTATCTATATAGGAGAGAACAGAGGGAAACCTAATTATAAAAACTGCTAATGTAGACGAAAGCTTCAAACTAGAAGAACAAAATTTGGTGAGCCAAGTGGGATTTGTGTACTGATCATTACCACCAAGTATCATCAAGATTGGGTTTAAAAATATTTGCTGGTATTTTGGAAACTCGTTATTTCTTAGAAGCTTGGCAACCCATCTCAATGAAAGTGCTTCCACAGTCTGTGCCTAGGGTACTTGAAGAGGAAACAAACCATAGAGACAAAACTGAGAACTCCTTTATTTTGTCAAGTTTCAAAGAGCTACTACAATCCATGTTGGATTTAGAGTTACAAATTCATCTATCTATATAGGAGAGAACAGAGAGAAACCTAAATATAAAAACTGCTACTGTAGACGAACGCTTCAACGTAGAAGAACATAATTGGGTGAGCCAAGTGGGATTTGTGTACTGATCATTAGCAACAAGTATCATCAAGATTGGGTGAAAAAATATTTGCTGGTATTTCGGAAAATCGTTATTTCTTAGAAGCTTGGCAACCCATCTCAATGAAAGTGCTTCCACAGTCTGTGCATAGGGCTACTTGAAGAGGAAACAAACCATAGAGACAAAACTGAGAACTCCTTTATTTTGTCAAGTTTCAAAGAGCTACTACAATCCATGTTGGATTTAGAGTTCCAAATTCATCTATATATATAGGAGAGAACAGAGAGAAACCTAAATATAAAAACTGCTACTGTAGACGAACGCTTCAACCTAGAAGAACACAATTTGGTGAGCCAAGTGGGATCTGTGTACTGATCATTACCACCAAGTATCATCAAGATTGGGTGAAAAAATATTTGCTGGTATTTCGGAAACTCGTTATTTCTTAGAAGCTTGGCAACCCCTCTCATTGAAAGTGCTTTTCCACAGTCTGTGCCTAGGGCTACTTCAAGAGGAAACAAACCATAGAGACAAAACTCAGAACTTCTTTATTTTGTCAAGATTCAAAGAGCTACTACAATCCATGTTGGATTAGGGTTCCAAATTCATCTATCTATACAGGAGAGAACAGAGGGAAACCTAAATATAAAAACTGCTACTGTAGACGAACGCTTCAACCTAGAAGAACAAAATTTGGTGAGCCAAGTCGGATTTGTGTACTGATCATTACCACCAAGTATCATCAAGATTGGGTGAAAAAATATTTGCTGGTGTTTCGGAAACTTGTAATTTCTTAGAAGCTTGGCAAACCCTCTCAATGAAAGTGCTTTTCCACAGTCTGTGCCTAGGGCTACTTGAAGAGGAAACAAACCATAGAGACAAACTGAGAACTCCTTTATTTTGTCAAGTTCCAAAGAGCTACTACAAACCATGTTGGATTTAGAGTTCCAGATTTATCTATGTATATATATGAGAGAACACATTGAAACCTAAATATAAAAACTGCTCCTGTAGACGAACGCTTCAACGTAGAAGAACATAATTGGGTGAGCCAAGTGGGATTTGTGTACTGATCATTAGCAACAAGTATCATCAAGATTGGGTGAAAAAATATTTGCTGGTATTTCGGAAACTCGTTATTTCTTAGAAGCTTGGCAACCCCTCTCATTGAAATTGCTTTTCCACAGTCTGTGCCTAGGGCTACTTCAAGAGGAAACAAACCATAGAGACAAAACTCAGAAATTCTTTATTTTGTCAAGATTCAAAGAGCTACTACAAACCATGTTGGATTAGGGTTCCAAATTCTTCTATCTATACAGGAGAGAACAGAGGGAAACCTAAATATAAAAACTGCTACTGTAGACGAACGCTTCAACCTAGAAGAACAAAATTTGGTGAGCCAAGTCGCATTTGTGTACTGATCATTACCACCAAGTATCATCAAGATTGGGTGAAAAAATATTTGCTGGTGTTTCGGAAACTTGTAATTTCTTAGAAGCTTGGCAACCCCTCTCAATGAAAATGCTTTTCCACAGTCTGTGCCTAGGGCTACTTGAAGAGGAAACAAACCATAGAGACAAAACTGAGAACTCCTTTATTTTGTCAAGTTTCAAAGAGCTACTACAAACCATGTTGGATTTAGAGTTCCAGATTCATCTATCTATATATGAGAGAACAGAGTGAAACCTAAATATAAAAACTGCTCCTGTAGACGAACGCTTCAACGTAGAAGAACACAATTGGGAGAGCCAAGTGGGATTTGTGTACTGATCATTAGCAACAAGTATCATCAAGATTGGGTGAAAAAATATTTGCTGGTATTTCGGAAAATCGTTATTTCTTAGAAGCTTGGCAACCCATCTCAATGAAAGTGCTTCCACAGTCTGTGCATAGGGCTACTTGAAGAGGAAACAAACCATAGAGACAAAACTGAGAACTCCTTTATTTTGTCAAGTTTCAAAGAGCTACTACAATCCATGTTGGATTTAGAGTTCCAAATTCATCTATCTATATAGGAGAGAACAGAGAGAAACCTAAATATAAAAACTGCTACTGTAGACGAACGCTTCAACCTAGAAGAACACAATTTGGTGAGCCAAGTGGGATCTGTGTACTGATCATTAACACCAAGTATCATCAAGATTGGGTGAAAAAATATTTGCTGGTATTTCGGAAACTCGTTATTTCTTAGAAGCTTGGCAACCCCTCTCATTGAAATTGCTTTTCCACAGTCTGTGCCTAGGGCTACTTCAAGAGGAAACAAACCATAGAGACAAAACTCAGAACTTCTTTATTTTGTCAAGATTCAAAGAGCTACTACAAACCATGTTGGATTAGGTTTCCAAATTCATCTATCTATACAGGAGAGAACAGAGGGAAACCTAAATATAAAAACTGCTACTTTAGCGAACGCTTCAACCTAGAAGAACAAAATTTGGTGAGCCAAGTGGGATTTGTGTACTGATCATTACCACCAAGTATCATCAAGATTGGGAGAAAAATTATTTCGTGGTATTTCGGAAACTCGTAATTTCTTAGATGCTTGGCAACCCCTCTCAATGAAAGTGCTTTTCCACAGACTGGGACTAGGGCTACTTGAAGAGGAAAGAAACCATAGAGACAAAACTGAGAACTCCTTTATTTTGTCAAGTTTCAAAGAGCTACTACAAACCATGTTGGATTTAGAGTTCCAAATTCATCTATGTATATATGAGAGAACAGAGTGAAACCTAAATATAAAAACTGCTACTGTAGACGAACGCTTCAACCTAGAAGAACAAAATTTGGTGAGCCAAGTAGGATTTGTGTACTGATCATTACCACCAAGTATCATCAAAATTGGGTGAAAAAATATTTGCTGGTATTTCGGAAACTCGTTATTTCTTAGAAGCTTGGCAACCCCTCTCAATGAAAGTGCTTTTCCACAGTCTGTGCCTAGGGCTACATGAAGAGGAAACAAACCATAGAGACAAAACTGAGAACTCCTTTATTTTGTCAAGTTTCAAAGAGCTAATACAATCCATGTTGGATTTAGAGTTCCAAATTCATCTATCTATATAGGAGAGAACAGACAGAAACCTAAATATAAAAACTGCTACTGTAGACGAACGCTTCAACCTAGAAGAACAAAATTTGGTGAGCCAAGTGGGATTTGTGTACTGATCATTACCACCAAGTATCATCAAGATTGGGTGAAAAAATATTTGCTGGTGTTTCGGAAACTTGTAATTTCTTAGAAGCTTGGCTACCACTCTCAATGAAAGTGCTTTTCCACAGTCTGTGACTAGGGCTACTTGAAGAGGAAAGAAACCATAGAGACAAAACTGAGAACTCCTTTATTTTTTCAAGTTTCAAAGGGCTACTACAAACAATGTTGGATTTAGAGTTCCAAATTCATCTATCTATATAGGAGAGAACAGAGGGAAACCTAAATATAAAAACTGCTACTGTAGACGAAAGCTTCAAACTAGAAGAACAAAATTTGGTGAGCCAAGTGGGATTTGTGTACTGATCATTACCACCAAGTATCATCAAAATTGGGTGAAAAAATATTTGCTGGTATTTCGGAAACTCGTTATGTCTTAGAAGCTTGGCAACCCCTCTCAATGAAAGTGCTTTTCCACACTCTGTGCCTAGGGCTACTTGAAGAGGAAACAAACCATAGAGACAAAACTGAGAATTCCTTTATTTTGTCAAGTTTCAAAGAGCTACTACAATCCATGTTGGATATAGAGTTCCAAATTCATCTATCTATATAGGAGAGAACAGAGAGAAACCTAAATATAAAAACTGCTACTGTAGACGAACGCTTCAACCTAGAAGAACAAAATTTGGTGAGCCAAGTGGGATCTGTGTTCTCATCATTACCACCAAGTATCATCAAGATTGGGTGAAAAAATATTTGCTGGTATTTCGGAAACTCGTTATTTCTTAGAAGTTTGCAACCCCTCTCATTGAAAGTGCTTTTCCAAAGTCTGTGCCTAGGGCTACTTCAAGAGGAAACAAACCATAGAGACAAAACTCAGAACTTCTTTATTTTGTCAAGATTCAAAGAGCTACTACAATCCATGTTGGATTAGGGTTCCAAATTCATCTATCTATACAGGAGAGAACAGAGGGAAACCTAAATATAAAAACTGCTACTTTAGCGAACGCTTCAACCTAGAAGAACAAAATTTGGTGAGCCAAGTGAAATTTGTGTACTGATCATTACCACCAAGTATCATCAAGATTGGGAGAAAAATTATTTCGTGGTATTTCGGAAACTCGTAATTTCTTAGATGCTTGGCAACCCCTCTCAATGAAAGTGCTTTTCCACAGACTGGGACTAGGGCTACTTGAAGAGGAAAGAAACCATAGAGACAAAACTGAGAACTCCTTTATTTTGTCAAGTTTCAAAGAGCTACTACAAACCATGTTGGATTTAGAGTTCCAAATTCATCTATGTATATATGAGAGAACAGAGTGAAACCTAAATATAAAAACTGCAACTGTAGACGAACGCTTCAACCTAGAAGAACAAAATTTGGTGAGCCAAGTAGGATTTGTGTACTGATCATTACCACCAAGTATCATCAAAATTGGGTGAAAAAATATTTGCTGGTATTTCGGAAACTCGTTATTTCTTAGAAGCTTGGCAACCCCTCTCAATGAAAGTGCTTTTCCACAGTCTGTGCCTAGGGCTACATGAAGAGGAAACAAACCATAGAGACAAAACTGAGAACTCCTTTATTTTGTCAAGTTTCAAAGAGCTACTACAATCCATGTTGGATTTAGAGTTCCAAATTCATCTATCTATATAGGAGAGAACAGACAGAAACCTAAATATAAAAACTGCTACTGTAGACGAACGCTTCAACCTAGAAGAACAAAATTTGGTGAGCCAAGTGGGATTTGTGTACTGATCATTACCACCAAGTATCATCAAGATTGGGTGAAAAAATATTTGCTGGTGTTTCGGAAACTTGTAATTTCTTAGAAGCTTGGCTACCACTCTCAATGAAAGTGCTTTTCCACAGTCTGTGACTAGGGCTACTTGAAGAGGTAAGAAACCATAGAGACAAAACTGAGAACTCCTTTATTTTTTCAAGTTTCAAAGGGCTACTACAAACAATGTTGGATTTAGAGTTCCAAATTCATCTATCTATATAGGAGAGAACAGAGGGAAACCTAAATGTAAAAACTGCTACTGTAGACGAAAGCTTCAAACTAGAAGAACAAAATTTGGTGAGCCAAGTGGGATTTGTGTACTGATCATTACCACCAAGTATCATCAAAATTGGGTGAAAAAATATTTGCTGGTATTTCGGAAACTCGTTATGTCTTAGAAGCTTGGCAACCCCTCTCAATGAAAGTGCTTTTCCACACTCTGTGCCTAGGGCTACTTGAAGAGGAAACAAACCATAGAGACAAAACTGAGAATTCCTTTATTTTGTCAAGTTTCAAAGAGCTACTACAATCCATGTTGGATATAGAGTTCCAAATTCATCTATCTATATAGGAGAGAACAGAGAGAAACCTAAATATAAAAACTGCTACTGTAGACGAACGCTTCAACCTAGAAGAACAAAATTTGGTGAGCCAAGTGGGATCTGTGTTCTCATCATTACCACCAAGTATCATCAAGATTGGGTGAAAAAATATTTGCTGGTATTTCGGAAACTCGTTATTTCTTAGAAGTTTGCAACCCCTCTCATTGAAAGTGCTTTTCCACAGTCTGTGCCTAGGGCTACTTCAAGAGGAAACAAACCATAGAGACAAAACTCAGAACTTCTTTATTTTGTCAAGATTCAAAGAGCTACTACAATCCATGTTGGATTAGGGTTCCAAATTCATCTATCTATACAGGAGAGAACAGAGGGAAACCTAAATATAAAAACTGCTACTGTAGACGAACGCTTCAACCTAGAAGAACAAAATTTGGTGAGCCAAGTCGGATTTGTGTACTGATCATTACCACCAAGTATCATCAAGATTGGGTGAAAAAATATTTGCTGGTGTTTCGGAAACTTGTAATTTCTTAGAAGCTTGGCAAACCCTCTCAATGAAAGTGCTTTTCCACAGTCTGTGCCTAGGGCTACTTGAAGAGGAAACAAACCATAGAGACAAACTGAGAACTCCTTTATTTTGTCAAGTTTCAAAGAGCTACTACAAACCATGTTGGATTTACAGTTCCAGATTTATCTATCTATATGTGAGAGAACACAGTGAAACCTAAATATAAAAACTGCTCCTGTAGACGAACGCTTCAACGTAGAAGAACATAATTGGGTGAGCCAAGTGGGATTTGTGTACTGATCATTAGCAACCAGTATCATCAAGATTGGGTGAAAAAATATTTGCTGGTATTTCGGAAACTCGTTATTTCTTAGAAGCTTGGCAACCCAACTCAATGAAAGTGCTTCCACAGTCTGTGCCTAGGGCTACTTGAAGAGGAAACAAACCATAGAGACAAAACTGAGAACTCCTTTATTTTGTCAAGTTTCAAAGAGCTACTACAATCCATGTTGGATTTAGAGTTCCAAATTCATCTATCTATATAGGAGAGAACAGAGAGAAACCTAAATATAAAAACTGCTACTGTAGACGAACGCTTCAACCTAGAAGAACACAATTTGGTGAGCCAAGTGGGATCTGTGTACTGATCATTACCACCAAGTATCATCAAGATTGGGTGAAAAAATATTTGCTGGTATTTCGGAAACTCGTTATTTCTTAGAAGCTTGGCAACCCCTCTCTTTGAAATTACTTTTCCACAGTCTGTGCCTAGGGCTACTTCAAGAGGAAACAAACCATAGAGACAAAACTCAGAACTTCTTTATTTTGTCAAGATTCAAAGAGCTACTACAAACCATGTTGGATTAGGGTTCCAAATTCATCTATCTATACAGGAGAGAACAGAGGGAAACCTAAATATAAAAACTGCTACTTTAGCGAACGCTTCAACCTAGAAGAACAAAATTTGGTGAGCCAAGTGGGATCTGTGTTCTCATCATTACCACCAAGTATCATCAAGATTGGGTGAAAAAATATTTGCTGGTATTTCGGAAACTCGTTATTTCTTAGAAGTTTGCAACCCCTCTCATTGAAAGTGCTTTTCCACAGTCTGTGCCTAGGGCTACTTCAAGAGGAAACAAACCATAGAGACAAAACTCAGAACTTCTTTATTTTGTCAAGATTCAAAGAGCTACTACAATCCATGTTGGATTAGGGTTCCAAATTCATCTATCTATACAGGAGAGAACAGAGGGAAACCTAAATATAAAAACTGCTACTGTAGACGAACGCTTCAACCTAGAAGAACAAAATTTGGTGAGCCAAGTGGGATTTGTGTACTGATCATTACCACCAAGTATCATCAAGATTGGGTGAAAAAATATTTGCTGGTGTTTCGGAAACATGTAATTTGTTAGAAGCTTGGCTACCACTCTCAATGAAAGTGCTTTTCCACAGTCTGTGACTAGGGCTACTTGAAGAGGAAAGAAACTATAGAGACAAAACTGAGAACTCCTTTATTTTTTCAAGTTTCAAAGGGCTACTACAAACAATGTTGGATTTAGAGTTCCAAATTCATCTATCTATATAGGAGAGAACAGAGGGAAACCTAAATATAAAAACTGCTACTGTAGACGAAAGCTTCGAACTAGAAGAACAAAATTTGGTGAGCCAAGTGGGATTTGTGTACTGATCATTACCACCAAGTATCATCAAAATTGGGTGAAAAAATATTTGCTGGTATTTCGGAAACTCGTTATGTCTTAGAAGCTTGGCAACCCCTCTCAATGAAAGTGCTTTTCCACACTCTGTGCCTAGGGCTACTTGAAGAGGAAACAAACCATAGAGACAAAACTGAGAACTCCTTTATTTTGTCAAGTTTCAAAGAGCTACTACAATCCATGTTGGATATAGAGTTCCAAATTCATCTATCTATATAGGAGAGAACAGAGAGAAACCTAAATATAAAAACTGCTACTGTAGACGAACGCTTCAACCTAGAAGAACAAAATTTGGTGAGCCTAGTGGGATCTGTGTTCTCATCATTACCACCAAGTATCATCAAGATTGGGTGAAAAAATATTTGCTGGTATTTCGGAAACTCGTTATTTCTTAGAAGTTTGCAACCCCTCTCATTGAAAGTGCTTTTCCACAGTCTGTGCCTAGGGCTACTTCAAGAGGAAACAAACCATAGAGACAAAACTCAGAACTTCTTTATTTTGTCAAGATTCAAAGAGCTACTACAATCCATGTTGGATTAGGGTTCCAAATTCATCTATCTATACAGGAGAGAACAGAGGGAAACCTAAATATAAAAACTGCTACTGTAGACGAACGCTTCAACCTAGAAGAACAAAATTTGGTGAGCCAAGTCGGATTTGTGTACTGATCATTACCACCAAGTATCATCAAGATTGGGTGAAAAAATATTTGCTGGTGTTTCGGAAACTTGTAATTTCTTAGAAGCTTGGCAAACACTCTCAATGAAAGTGCTTTTCCACAGTCTGTGCCTAGGGCTACTTGAAGAGGAAACAAACCATAGAGACAAACTGAGAACTCCTTTATTTTGTCAAGTTTCAAAGAGCTACTACAAACCATGTTGGATTTAGAGTTCCAGATTTATCTATCTATATATGAGAGAACACAGTGAAACCTAAATATAAAAACTGCTCCTGTAGACGAACGCTTCAACGTAGAAGAACATAATTGGGTGAGCCAAGTGGGATTTGTGTACTGATCATTAGCAACAAGTATCATCAAGATTGGGTGAAAAAATATTTGCTGGTATTTCGGAAACTCGTTATTTCTTAGAAGCTTGGCAACCCAACTCAATGAAAGTGCTTCCACAGTCTGTGCCTAGGGCTACTTGAAGAGGAAACAAACCATAGAGACAAAACTGAGAACTCCTTTATTTTGTCAAGTTTCAAAGAGCTACTACAATCCATGTTGGATTAGGGTTCCAAATTCATCTATCTATACAGGAGAGAACAGAGGGAAACCTAAATATAAAAACTGCTACTGTAGACGAACGCTTCAACCTAGAAGAACACAATTTGGTGAGCCAAGTGGGATCTGTGTACTGATCATTACCACCAAGTATCATCAGGATTGGGTGAAAAAATATTTGCTGGTATTTCGAAAACTCGTTATTTCTTAGAAGCTTGGCAACCCCTCTCTTTGAAATTGCTTTTCCACAGTCTGTGCCTAGGGCTACTTCAAGAGGAAACAAACCATAGAGACAAAACTCAGAACTTCTTTATTTTGTCAAGATTCAAAGAGCTACTACAAACCATGTTGGATTAGGGTTCCAAATTCATCTATCTATACAGGAGAGAACAGAGGGAAACCTAAATATAAAAACTGCTACTTTAGCGAACGCTTCATACTAGAAGAACAAAATTTGGTGAGCCAAGTGGGATTTGTGTACTGATCATTACCACCAAGTATCATCAAGATTGGGAGAAAAATTATTTCGTGGTATTTCGGAAACTCGTAATTTCTTAGATGCTTGGCAACCCCTCTCAATGAAAGTGCTTTTCCACAGACTGGGACTAGGGCTACTTGAAGAGGAAAGAAACCATAGAGTCAAAACTGAGAACTCCTTTATTTTGTCAAGTTTCAAAGAGCTACTACAAACCATGTTGGATTTAGAGTTCCAAATTCATCTATGTATATATGAGAGAACAGAGTGAAACCTAAATATAAAAACTGCTACTGTAGACGAACGCTTCAACCTAGAAGAACAAAATTTGGTGAGCCAAGTAGGATTTGTGTACTGATCATTACCACCAAGTATCATCAAAATTGGGTGAAAAAATATTTGCTGGTATTTCGGAAACTCGTTATTTCTTAGAAGCTTGGCAACCCCTCTCAATGAAAGTGCTTTTCCACAGTCTGTGCCTAGGGCTACTTGAAGAGGAAACAAACCATAGAGACAAAACTGAGAACTCCTTTATTTTGTCAAGTTTCAAAGAGCTACTACAATCCATGTTGGATTTAGAGTTCCAAATTCATCTATCTATATAGGAGAGAACAGACAGAAACCTAAATATAAAAACTGCTACTGTAGACGAACGCTTAAACCTAGAAGAACAAAATTTGGTGAGCCAAGTGGGATTTGTGTACTGATCATTACCACCAAGTATCATCCAGATTGGGTGAAAAAATATTTGCTGGTGTTTCGGAAACTTGTAATTTCTTAGAAGCTTGGCTACCACTCTCAATGAAAGTGCTTTTCCACAGTCTGTGACTAGGGCTACTTGAAGAGGAAAGAAACCATAGAGACAAAACTGAGAACTCCTTTATTTTTTCAAGTTTCAAAGGGCTACTACAAACAATGTTGGATTTAGAGTTCCAAATTCATCTATCTATATAGGAGAGAACAGAGGGAAACCTAAATATAAAAACTGCTACTGTAGACGAAAGCTTCAAACTAGAAGAACAAAATTTGGTGAGCCAAGTGGGATTTGTGTACTGATCATTACCACCAAGTATCATCAAAATTGGGTGAAAAAATATTTGCTGGTATTTCGGAAACTCGTTATGTCTTAGAAGCTTGGCAACCCCTCTCAATGAAAGTGCTTTTCCACACTCTGTGCCTAGGGCTACTTGAAGAGGAAACAAACCATAGAGACAAAACTGAGAACTCCTTTATTTTGTCAAGTTTCAAAGAGCTACTACAATCCATGTTGGATATAGAGTTCCAAATTCATCTATCTATATAGGAGAGAACAGAGAGAAACCTAAATTAAAAACTGCTACTGTAGACGAACGATTCAACCTAGAAGAACAAAATTTGGTGAGCCAAGTGGGATCTGTGTTCTCATCATTACCACCAAGTATCATCAAGATTGGGTGAAAAAATATTTGCTGGTATTTCGGAAACTCGTTATTTCTTAGAAGTTTGCAACCCCTCTCATTGAAAGTGCTTTTCCACAGTCTGTGCCTATGGCTACTTCAAGAGGAAACAAACCATAGAGACAAAACTCAGAACTTCTTTATTTTGTCAAGATTCAAAGAGCTACTACAATCCATGTTGGATTAGGGTTCCAAATTCATCTATCTATACAGGAGAGAACAGAGGGAAACCTAAATATAAAAACTGCTACTGTAGACGAACGCTTCAACCTAGAAGAACAAAATTTGGTGAGCCAAGTGGGATTTGTGTATTGATCATTACCACCAAGTATCATCAAGATTGGGTGAAAAAATATTTGCTGGTGTTTCGGAAACTTGTAATTTCTTAGAAGCTTGGCAAACCCTCTCAATGAAAGTGCTTTTCCACAGTCTGTGCCTAGGGCTACTTGAAGAGGAAACAAACCATAGAGACAAACTGAGAACTCCTTTATTTTGTCAAGTTTCAAAGAGCTACTACAAACCATGTTGGATTTAGAGTTCCAGATTTATCTATCTATATATGAGAGAACACAGTGAAACCTAAATATAAAAACTGCTCCTGTAGACGAACGCTTCAACGTAGAAGAACATAATTGGGTGAGCCAAGTGGGATTTGTGTACTGATCATTAGCAACAAGTATCATCAAGATTGGGTGAAAAAATATTTGCTGGTATTTCGGAAACTCGTTATTTCTTAGAAGCTTGGCAACCCAACTCAATGAAAGTGCTTCCACAGTCTGTGCCTAGGGCTACTTGAAGAGGAAACAAACCATAGAGACAAAACTGAGAACTCCTTTATTTTGTCAAGTTTCAAAGAGCTACTACAATCCATGTTGGATTTAGAGTTCCAAATTCATCTATCTATATAGGAGAGAACAGAGAGAAACCTAAATATAAAAACTGCTACTGTAGACGAACGCTTCAACCTAGAAGAACACAATTTGGTGAGCCAAGTGGGATCTGTGTACTGATCATTACCACCAAGTATCATCAAGATTGGGTGAAAAAATATTTGCTGGTATTTCGGAAACTCGTTATTTCTTAGAAGCTTGGCAACCCCTCTCATTGAAATTGCTTTTCCACAGTCTGTGCCTAGGGCTACTTCAAGAGGAAACAAACCATAGAGACAAAACTCAGAACTTCTTTATTTTGTCAAGATTAAATAGCTACTACAAACCATGTTGGATTAGGGTTCCAAAATCATCTATCTATACAGGAGAGAACAGAGGGAAACCTAAATATAAAAACTGCTACTTTAGCGAACGCTTCAACCTAGAAGAACAAAATTTGGTGAGCCAAGTGGGATTTGTGTACTGATCATTACCACCAAGTATCATCAAGATTGGGAGAAAAAATATTTCGTGGTATTTCGGAAACTCGTAATTTCTTAGATGCTTGGCAACCCCACTCAATGAAAGTGCTTTTCCACAGACTGGGACTAGGGCTACTTGAAGAGGAAAGAAACCATAGAGACAAAACTGAGAACTCCTTTATTTTGTCAAGTTTCAAAGAGCTACTACAAACCATGTTGGTTTTAGAGTTCCAAATTCATCTATGTATATATGAGAGAACAGAGTGAAACCTAAATATAAAAACTGCTACTGTAGACGAACGCTTCAACCTAGAAGAACAAAATTTGGTGAGCCAAGTAGGATTTGTGTACTGATCATTTCCACCAAGTATCATCAAGATTGGGTGAAAAAATATTTGCTGGTGTTTCGGAAACTTGTAATTTCTTAGAAGCTTGGCAACCCCTCTCAATGAAAGGGCTTTTCCACAGTCTGTGACTAGGGCTACTTGAAGAGGAAACAAACCATAGAGACAAAACTGAGAACTCCTTTATTTTGTCAAGTTTCAAAGGGCGACTACAAACCATGTTGGATTTAGAGTTCCAAATTCATCTATCTATATAGGAGAGAATAGAGGGAAACCTAAATATAAAAACTGCTACTGTAGACGAAAGCTTCAAACTAGAAGAACAAAATTTGGTGAGCCAAGTGGGATTTGTGTACTGATCATTACCACCAAGTATCATCAAAATTGGGTGAAAAAATATTTGCTGGTATTTCGGAAACTCGTTATGTCTTAGAAGCTTGGCAACCCCTCTCAATGAAAGTGCTTTTCCACACTCTGTGCCTAGGGCTACTTGAAGAGGAAACAAACCATAGAGACAAAACTGAGAACTCCTTTATTTTGTCAAGTTTCAAAGAGCTACTACAATCCATGTTGGATTTAGAGTTCCAAATTCATCTATCTATATAGGAGAGAACAGAGAGAAACCTAAATATAAAAACTGCTACTGTAGACGAACACTTCAACCTAGAAGAACAAAATTTGGTGAGCCAAGTGGGATTTGTGTACTGATCATTACCACCAAGTATCATCAAGATTGGGTGAAAAAATATTTGCTGGTGTTTCGGAAACTTGTAATTTCTTAGAAGCTTGGCAACCACTCTCAATGAAAGTGCTTTTCCACAGTCTGTGCCTAGGGCTACTTGAAGAGGAAACAAACCATAGAGACAAAACTGAGAACTCCTTTATTTTGTCAAGTTTCAAAGAGCTACTACAAACCATGTTGGATTTAGAGTTCCAAATTCATCTATCTATATATGAGAGAACAGAGTGAAACCTAAATATAAAAACTGCTCCTGTAGACGAACGCTTCAACCTAGAAGAACAAAATTGGGTGAGCCAAGTGGGATTTGTGTACTGATCATTACCACCAAGTATCATCAAGATTGGGTTAAAAAATATTTGCTGGTATTTTGGAAACTTGTTATTTCTTAGAAGCTTGGCAACCCATCTCAATGAAAGTGCTTCCACAGTCTGTGCCTAGGGCTACTTGAAGAGGAAACAAACCATAGAGACAAAACTGAGAACTCCTTTATTTTGTCAAGTTTCAAAGAGCTACTACAATCCATGTTGGATTTAGAGTTACAAATTCATCTATCTATATAGGAGAGAACAGAGAGAAACCTAAATATAAAAACTGCTACTGTAGACGAACGCTTCAACCTAGAAGAACAAAATTTGGTGAGCCAAGTGGGATTTGTGTACTGATCATTACCACCAAGTATCATCAAGATTGGGTGAAAAAATATTTGCTGGTGTTTCGGAAACTTGTAATTTCTTAGAAGCTTGGCAACCACTCTCAATGAAAGTGCTTTTCCACAGTCTGTGCCTAGGGCTACTTGAAGAGGAAACAAACCATAGAGACAAAACTGAGAACTCCTTTATTTTGTCAAGTTTCAAAGAGCTACTACAAACCATGTTGGATTTAGAGTTCCAAATTCATCTATCTATATATGAGAGAACAGAGTGAAACCTAAATATAAAAACTGCTCCTGTAGACGAACGCTTCAACCTAGAAGAACAAAATTGGGTGAGCCAAGTGGGATTTGTGTACTGATCATTACCACCAAGTATCATCAAGATTGGGTTAAAAAATATTTGCTGGTATTTTGGAAACTTGTTATTTCTTAGAAGCTTGGCAACCCATCTCAATGAAAGTGCTTCCACAGTCTGTGCCTAGGGCTACTTGAAGAGGAAACAAACCATAGAGACAAAACTGAGAACTCCTTTATTTTGTCAAGTTTCAAAGAGCTACTACAATCCATGTTGGATTTAGAGTTACAAATTCATCTATCTATATAGGAGAGAACAGAGAGAAACCTAAATATAAAAACTGCTACTGTAGACGAACGCTTCAACCTAGAAGAACAAAATTTGGTGAGCCAAGTGGGATTTGTGTACTGATCATTTCCACCAAGTATCATCAAGATTGGGTGAAAAAATATTTGATGGTGTTTCGGAAACTTGTAATTTCTTAGAAGCTTGGCAACCCCTCTCAATGAAAGGGCTTTTCCACAGTCTGTGACTAGGGCTACTTGAAGAGGAAACAAACCATAGAGACAAAACTGAGAACTCCTTTATTTTGTCAAGTTTCAAACGGCGACTACAAACCATGTTGGATTTATAGTTCCAAATTCATCTATCTATATAGGAGAGAACAGAGGGAAACCTAAATATAAAAACTGCTACTGTAGACGAAAGCTTCAAACTAGAAGAACAAAATTTGGTGAGCCAAGTGGGATTTGTGTACTGATCATTACCACCAAGTATCATCAAAATTGGGTGAAAAAATATTTGCTGGTATTTCGGAAACTCGTTATGTCTTAGAAGCTTGGCAACCCCTCTCAATGAAAGTGCTTTTCCACACTCTGTGCCTAGGGCTACTTGAAGAGGAAACAAACCATAGAGACAAAACTGAGAACTCCTTTATTTTGTCAAGTTTCAAAGAGCTAC
>NW_027516686.1:28723-54986 GCF_048772815.1 Callospermophilus lateralis
CCATGTTTTATTTGGAGTTCCAAATTCATCTATCTAAATAGGAGAGAACAGAGGGAAACCTAAATATAAAAACTGCTACTGTAGACGAAAGCTTCAAACTAGAAGAACAAAATTTGATGAGCCAAGTGGGATAAGTGTCATGATCATTACCACCAAGTATCATCAAGATTGGGTGAAAAAATATTTGCTGGTATTTCAGACACTCGTAATTTCTTAGAAGCTTGGCAACCCCTCTCAATGAAAGTGCTTTTCCACAGTTTGTGCCTAGGGCTACTGGAAGAGGAAAAAAAGCATAGAGACAAAACTGAGAACTCCTTTATTTTGTCAAGTTTCAAAGAGCTACTAAAAACCATGTTGGATTTAGAGTTCCAAATTCATCTATCTATATAGGAGAGAACAGAGAGAAACCTAAATATGGAAACTGCTACTGTAGACGAACGCTTCAATTTGAAGAACAAAATTTGGTGAGCCAAGTGGGATTCGTGTACTGATCATTACCACCAAGTATCATCAAGATTGGATGAAAAAATATTTGCTGGTATTTCAGAAACTTGTTATTTCTTAGAAGCTTGGATACCCCTCTCAATGAAAGTGCTTTTCCACAGTCTGTGCATAGGGCTACTTGAAGAGGAAACAAACCATAGAGACAAAACTGAGAACTCCTTTATTTTGTCAAGTTTCAAAGAGCTACTACAAACTATGTTGGATTTAGAGTTCCAAATTCATCTATCTATATATGAGAGAACAGAAGGAAACCTAAATATAAAAACTGCTACTGTAGACGAACGCTTCAACCTAGAAGAACAAAATTTGGTGAGAAAGTGGGATTTGTGTACTGATCATTAGCAGCAAGTATCATCAAGATTGCGTGAAAAAATATTTGCTGGTATTTCGGGAACTCGTTATTTCTTAGAAGCTTGGCAACCCCTCCAATGAAAGTGCTTTCCACAGTCTGTGCGTAGGGCTACTTGAAGAGGAAACAAACCATAGAGACAAAACTAGGAACTCCTTTATTTTGTCAAGTTTCAAAGAGCTACTACAAACCATGTTGGATTTAGAGTTCAAATTCATCTATCTGTATAGGAGAGAACAGAGGGAAACCTAAATATAAAAACTGCTACTGTAAACGAACGCTTCAACCTAGAAGAACAAAATGTGGTGAGTCAAGAGGGAATTTTGTACCGATCATTGCCACCAAGTATCATGAGGATTGGGTGAAAAAATATTTGCTGGTATTTCGGAAACTCGTTATTTCTTGGAAGCTTGGCAACCCCTTTCAATGAAAGTGCTTTCTCAGAGTCTGTGCCTAGGGCTACTTAAAGTGGAAACAAACCATAGAGACAAAACTGAGAACTCCTTTATTTTGTCAAGTTTCAAAGAGGTACTACAAACCATGTTGGATTTAGAGTTCCAAATTCATCTCTCTATATAGGAGAGAACAGAGTGAAACCTAAATATAAAAACTGCTACTGTAGACGAACGCTTAAACCTAGAAGAACAAAATTTGGTGAGCCAAATGGGATTGGTGTACTATCATTATCACAAAGTATCATCAAGATTGTTTGAAAAAATATTTGCTGGTATTTCGGAAACTCTTTATTTCTTAGAAGCTTGGCAACCCCTCTCAATGAAAGTGGTTTTCCACAGTCTGTGCCTAGGGCTACTTGAAGAGGAAAAAAACCATAGAGACAAAACTGAGAACTCCTTTATTTCGTCAAGTTTCAAAGAGCTACTACAAACCATGTTGGATTTGGAGTTCCAAATTCATGTATCTATATATGAGAGAACAGAGTGAAACCTAAATATAAAAACTGCTAATATGGACGAACGCTTCAACCTAGAAGAACAAAATTTGGTGAGCAAAGTGGGATTTGTGTACTGATCATTACCACCAAGTATCATCAAGATTGGGTGAAAAAATATTTGCTGGTATTTTGAAAACTAGTTATTTCTTAGAAGCTTGGCAACCCAACTCAATGAAAGTGCTTTCCACAGTCAGTGCCTAGGGCTACTTGAAGAGGAAACAAACCATAGAGACAAAACTGAGAACTCCTTTATTTTGTCAAGTTTCAAAGAGCTACTACAAATCATGTTGGATTTAGAGTTCCAAATTCATCTATCTATATAGGAGAGAACAGAGTGAAACCTAAATATAAAAACTGCTAATGTAGACGAACGCTTCAACCTAGAAGAACAAAATTTGGTGAGAAAAGTGGGATTTGTGTACTGATCATTACCACCAAGTATCATCAAGATTGGGTGAAATAATATATGCTGGTATTTCGTAAACTCGTTATTTCTTAGAAGCTTGGCAAACCCTCTCACTGAAAGTGCTTTTCCAGAGTCTGTGCCTAGGGCTACTTGAAGAGGAAACACACCATAGAGACAAAACTGAGAACTCCTTTATTTTGTCAAGTTTCATCGAGCTACTACAAACAATGTTGGATTTAGAGTTCCAAATTCATCCATCTATATAGGAGAGAACAGAGTGAAACCTAAATATAAAAACTGCCACTGTAGACGAACGCTTCAACCTAGAAGAACAAAATTGGTGAGCCAAGTGGGATAAGTGTCATGATCATTACCACCAAGTATCATCAAGATTGGGTGAAAAAATATTTGCTGGTATTATGGAAACTCGTTATTTCTTAGAAGATAGTCAACCCATCTCAATGAAAGTGCTTTCCACAGTCTGTGCATAGGGCTACTTGAAGAAGAAACAAACCATGGAGACAAAACTGAGAACTCCTTTATTTTGTCAAGTTTCAAAGAGCTACTACAAACCATGTTGGATTTAGAGTTCCAAATTCATCTATCTATACAGGAGAGAACAGAGGGAAACCTAAATATAAAAAATTGCTACTGTAGACGAAAGCTTCAAACTAGAATAAGAAAATTTGGTGAGCCAAGTGGGATTTGTGTATTGATCATTACCACAAAGTATCTTCAAGATTGGGTGAAAAAATATTTGCTGGTATTTCGGAAACTCGTTATTTGTAAAAAGCTTGGCAACCCCTCTTAATGAAAGTGCTTTTCCACAGTTTGTGCCTAGGGCTACTTGAAGATTAAACAAACCATAGAGACAAAACTGAGAACTCCTTTATTTTGTCATGTTTCAAAGAGCTACTACAATCCATGTTGGATTTAGAGTTCCAAATTCATCTATCTGTATAGGAGAGAACAGAGAGAATCTTAAATATAAAAACTGCTACTGTAGACAAGCGCTTCAACCTAGAATAACAAAATTTGGTGAGCCAAGTGGGATTTGTGTACTGATCATTACCACCAAGTATCATCAAGATTGGGTGAAAAAATATTTGCTGATGTTTCGGAAACTTGTAATTTCTTAGAAGCTTGGCAACCACTCTCAATGAAAGTGCTTTTCCAGAGTCTGTGCCTAGGGCTACATGAAGAAGAAACAAACCATAGAGACAAAACTGAGAACTCCTTTATTTTGTCAAGTTTCAAAGAGCTACTACAAACCATGTTGGATTTAGAGTTCCAAATTCATCTATCTATATAGGAGAGAACAGAGGGAAACCTAAATATAAAAACTGCTACTGTAGAGGAATGCTTCAACCTAAAGAACAAAATTTGGTGAGCCAAGTGGGATTTGTGTACTGATCCTTAGCAAAAAGTATCATCAAGATTGCGTGAAAAAATATTTGCTGGTATTTCGGAAACTCGTTATTTCTTAGAAGCTTGGCAACCCCTCTCAATGAAAGTGCTTTTCCACAGTCTGTGCCTAGGGATAATTGAAGAGGAAACAATCGATAGAGACAAAACTGAGAACTCCTTTATTTTTTCAAGTTTCAAAGAGCTACTACAAACCATGTTGGATTTAGAGTTCCAAATTCATCTATCTATACAGGAGAGAACAGAGGGAAACCTAAATATAAAAACTGCTACTGTAGACGAACGCTTCAACCTAGAAGAACAAAATTTAGTGAGCCAAGTGGTATTTGTGTACTGATCATTACCACCAAGTATCATCAAGATTGGGTGAAAAAATATTTGCTGGTATTTCGGAAACTCGTAATTTCTTAGAAGCTTGGCAACCCCTCTCCATGAAAGTGCTTTTCCACAGTCTGTGACTAGGGCTACTTGAAGAGTAAACAAACCATAGAGACAAAACTGAGAACTCCTTTATTTTGTCAAGTTTCAAAAAGCTACTACAATCCATGTTAAATTTAGATTCCAAATTCTTCTATCTATATAGGAGAGAACAGAGAGAAACCTAAATATAAAAACTGCTACTGTAGACGAACGCTTCAACCTAGAAGAACAAAATTTGGTGAGCCAAGTGGGATTTGTGTACTGATCATTAGCAAAAAGTATCATCAAGATTGGGTGAAAAAATATTTGCTGGTATTTCGGAAACTCGTTTTTTTTTAGAAGCTTGGCAACCCCTCTCAATGAAAGCGCTTTCCACAGTCTGTGCCTAGGGCTACTTGAAGATTAAACAAACTATAGAGACAAACTGAGAACTCCTTTATTTTGTCATGTCTCAAAGAGCTACTACAATCCATGTTGGATTTAGAGTTCCAAATTCATCTCTCTGTATAGGAGAGAACAGAGAGAATCCTAAATGTAAAAACTGCTACTGTAGACGAACGCTTCAACCTAGAAGAACAAAATTTGGTGAGCCAATTGGGATTTGTGTACTGATCATTAGCAAAAAGTATCATCAAGATTGGGTGAAAAAATATTTGCTGGTATTTCGGAAACTCGTTTTTTTTTAGAAGCTTGGCAACCCCTCTCAATGAAAGCGCTTTCCACAGTCTGTGCCTAGGGCTACTTGAAGATTAAACAAACTATAGAGACAAAACTGAGAACTCCTTTATTTTGTCATGTTTCAAAGAGCTACTACAATCCCTGTTGGATTTAGAGTTCCAAATTCATCTCTCTGTATAGGAGAGAACAGAGAGAATCCTAAATATAAAAACTGCTACTGTAGACGAGCGCTTCAACCTAGAAGAACAAAACTTGGTGAGCCAAGTGGGATTTGTGTACTGATCATAACCACCAAGTTTCATCAAGATTTGGTGAAAAAATATTTGCTGATGTTTCGGAAACTTGTAATTTCTTAGAAGCTTGGCAACCACTCTCAATGAAAGTGCTTTTCCACAGTCTGTGCCTAGGCTACATGAAGACGAAACAAACCATAGAGACAAAACTGAGAACTCCTTTATTTTGTCAAGTTTCAAAGAGCTACTACAAACCATGTTGGATTTAGAGTTCCAAATTCATCTATCTATATAGGAGAGCACAGAGGGAAACCGTAATATAAAAACTGCTATTGTAGACGAGCGCTTCAACCTAGAAGAACAAAACTTGGTGAGCCAAGTGGGATTTGTGTACTGATCATAACCACCAAGTATCATCAAGATTGGGTGAAAAAATATTTGCTGGTATTTCGGAAACTCGTAATTTCTTAGAAGCTTGGCAACCACTCTCAATGAAAGTGCTTTTCCACAGTCTGTGCCTAGGGCTACTTGAAGAAGAAACAATCCATAGAGAAAAAACTGAGAACTCCTTTATTTTGTCAAGTTTCAAAGAGCTACTACAAACCATGTTGGATTTAGAGTTCCAAATTCATCTATCTATATAGGAGAGCACAGAGGGAAACCGTAATATAAAAACTGCTATTGTAGACGAACGCTTTTACCTAGAAGAACAAAATTGGTGAGCCAAGTGGGATTGTTGTACTGATCATTACCACCAAGTATCATCAAGATTGGGTGAAAAAATATTTGCTGGTATTTTGGAAACTCGTTATTTCTTAGAAGATAGTCAACCCATCTAAATGAAAGTGCTTTCCACAGTCTGTGCATAGGGCTACTTGAAGAGGAAACAAACCATGGAGACAAAACTGAGAACTCCTGTATTTTGTCAAGTTTCAAAGAGCTACTACAAACCATGTTGGATTTAGAGTTCCAATTTCATCTATCTATATAGGAGAGAAGAGAGGGAAACCTAAATATAAAAACTTGTACTGTAGAGGAACGCTTCAACCTAGAATAACAAAATTTGGTGAGCCAAGTGGGATTTGTGTACTGATCATTAGCAAAATTATCATCAAGATTGGGTGAAAAAATATTTGCTGGTATTTCGGAAACTCGTTATTTCTTAGAAGCTTGGCAACCCCTCTCAATGAAAGTGCTTTTCCACAGTGTGTGCCTAGGGCTAATTGAAGAGGAAACAATCCATAGAGACAAAACTGAGAACTCCTTTATTTTTTCAAGTTTCAAAGAGCTACTACAAACCATGTTGGATTTAGAGTTCCAAAATCATGTATCTATACAGGAGAGAACAGAGGGAAAGCTAAATATAAAAACTGCTACTGTAGACGAAAGCTTCAAAACTAGAAGAAGAAAATTTGGTGAGCCAAGTGGGATTTGTGTATTGATCATTACCACCAAGTATCTTCAAGATTGGGTGAAAAAATATTTGCTGGTATTTCGGAAAATCGTTATTTCTAAAAAGCTTGGCAACCCCTATCAATGAAAGTGCTTTTCCACAGTCTGTGCCTAGGGCTACTTGAAGAGGAAACAAACCATAGAGAAAAAACTCAGAACTTCTTTATTTTGTCAAGTTTCAAAGAGCTACTCCAAACCATGTTGGATTTAGAGTTCCAAATTCATCTATCTATACAGGAGAGAACAGAGGGAAACCTAAATATAAAAACTGCTACTGTAGACGAACGCTTCAACCTAGAAGAACAAAATTTGGTGAGCCAAGTGGGATTTGTGTACTGATCATTACCACCAAGTATCATCAAGATTGGGTGAAAAAATATTTGCTGGTATTTCGGAAACTCGTAATTTCTTAGAAGCTTGGCAACCACTCTCAATGAAAGTGCTTTTCCACAGTCTGTGACTACGGCTACTTGAAGAGGAAAGAAACCATAGAGACAAAACTGAGAACTCCTTTATTTTGTCAAGTTTCAAAGAGCTACTACAAACCATGTTGGATTTAGAGTTCCAAATTCATCTATCTATATAGGAGAGAACCCAGTGAAACTTAACTATAAAAACTGCTCCTGTAGAGGAACGCTTCAATGTAGAAGAACAAAATTTGGTGAGCCAAGTGGGATTTGAGTACTGATCTTTACCACCAAGTATCATCAAGATTGGCTTAATAAATATTTGCTGGTATTTTGGAAACTCGTTATTTCTTAGAAGATTGGCAACCCATCTCAATGAAAGTGCTTCCACAGTCTGTGCCTAGGGCTACTTGAAGAGGAAACAATCCATAGAGACAAAACTGAGAACTCCTTTATTTTTTCAAGTTTCAAAGAGCTACTACAAACCATGTTGGATTTAGAGTTCCAAAATCATGTATCTATACAGGAGAGAACAGAGGGAAACCTAAATATAAAAACTGCTACTGTAGACGAATGCTTCAACCTAGAAGAACAAAATTTGGTAAACCAAGTGGGATTTTGTGTACTGATCATTACCACCAAGTATCATCAAGATTGGGTGAAAAAATATTTGCTGGTATTTTGGAAACTCGTTATTTTTTAGAAGATTGGCAACCCCTCTCAATGAAAGCGCTTTCCACAGTCTTTGCTATGGCTACTTGAAGATTAAACAAACCATAGAGACAAAACTGAGAACTCTTTTATTTTGTCATGTTTCAAAGAGCTACTACAATCCATGTTAGATTTAGAGTTCCAAATTCATCTCTCTGTATAGGAGAGAACAGAGAGAATCCTAAATATAAAAACTGCTACTGTAGACGAGCGCTTCAATCTAGAAGAACAAAACTTGGTGAGCAAAGTGGGATTTGTCTACTGATCATAACCACCAAGTATCATCAAGATTGGGTGAAAAAATATTTGCTGATGTTTCGGAAACTTGTAATTTCTTAGAAACTTGGAAACCACTCTCAATGAAAGTGCTTTTCCACAGTCTGTGCCTAGGGCTACATGAAGAGGACACAAACCATAGAGAAAAAACTGAGAACTCCTTTATTTTTTCAAGTTTCATAGAGCTACTACAAACCATGTTGGATTTAGAGTTCCAAATTCATCTATCTATATAGGAGAGAACAGAGTGAAACCTAAATATAAAAACTGATACTGTAGACGAACGCTTCAACCTAGAAGAACAAAATTTGGTGAGCCAAGTGGGATTTGTGTACTGATCATTAGCAAAAAGTATCATCAAGATTGGGTGAAAAAATATTTGCTGGTATTTCGGAAACTCGTTATTTCTTAGAAGCTTGGCAACCCCTCTCAATGAAAGTGCTTTTCCACAGTGTGTGCCTAGGGCTAATTGAAGAGGAAACAATCCATAGAGACAAAACTGAGAAATCCTTTATTTTTTCAAGTTTCAAGAGCTACTACAAACCATGTTGGATTTAGAGTTCCAAATTCATCTATCTGTATAAGAGAGAACAGAGAGAATCATAAATATAAAAACTGCTACTGTAGACAAGCGCTTCAACCTAGAATAACAAAATTTGGAGAGCCAAGTGGGATTTGTGTACTGATCATTACCACCAAGTATCATCAAGATTGGGTGAAAAAATATTTGCTGGTATTTCGGAAACTCGTTATTTTTTAGAAGCTTGGCAACCCCTCTCAATGAAAGCGCTTTCCACAGTCTGTGCCTAGGGCTACTTGAAGATTAAACAAACCATAGAGAAAAAACTCAGAACTTCTTTATTTTGTCAAGTTTCAAAGAGCTACTACAAACCATGTTGGATTTAGAGTTCCAAATTCATCTATCTATACAGGACAGAACAGAGGGAAACCTAAATATAAAAACTACTACTGTAGACGAACGCTTCAACCTAGAAGAACAAAATTTGGTGAGCCAAGTGTGATTTGTGTACTGATCATTACCACCAAGTATCATCAAGATTGGGTGAAAAAATATTTGCTGGTATTTCGGAAACTCGTAATTTCTTAGAAGCTTGACAACCCCTCTCAGTGAAAATGCTTTTCCACAGTCTGTGACTAGGGCTACTTGAAGAGGAAAGAAACCATAGAGACAAAACTGAGAACTCCTTTATTTTGTCAAGTTTCAAAGAGCTACTACAAACCATGTTGGATTTAGAGTTCCAAATTCATCTATCTATATAGGAGAGAACCCAGTGAAACTTAAATATAAAAACTGCTCCTGTAGACGAAAGCCTCAACGTAGAAGAACAAAATTTGGTGAGCCAAGTGGGATTTGAGTACTCATCATTACCACCAAGTATCATCAAGATTGGGTGAAAAAATATTTGCTGGTATTTTGGAAACTCGTTATTTCTTAGAAGCATGGCAACCCATCTCAATGAAAGTGATTCAACAGTCTGTGCCTTGGGCTACTTGAAGAGGAAACAAACCATAGAGACAAAACTGAGAACTCCTTTATTTTGTCAAGTTTCAAAGAGCTACTACAATCCATGTTGGATTTAGAGTTCCAAATTCATCTATCTATATAGGAGAGAACAGAGAGAAACCTAAATATAAAAACTGCTACTGTAGACGGACGCTTCAACCTAGAAGAACAAAATTTGGTGAGCCAAGTGGGACTTGTGTACTGATCATTACCACCAAGTATCATCAATATTGGGTGAAAAAATATTTGCTGGTATTTCGGAAACTCGTAATTTCTTAGAAGCTTGGCAACCCCTCTCCATGAAAGTGCTTTTCCACAGTCTGTGACTAGGGCTACTTGAAGAGGAAACAAATCATAGAGACAAAATTGAGAACTCCTTTATTTTGTCAAATTTCAAAGAGCTACTACAAACCATGTTGGATTTAGAGTTCCAAATTCATGTTTCTATATATGAGAGAACCAAGTGAAACCTAAATATAAAAACTGCTCCTGTAGACGAACGCTTCAACGTAGAAGAACAAAATTTGGAGAGCCAAGTGGGATTTGTGAACTGATCATTACCACCAAGTATCGTCAAGATTGGGTGAAAAAATATTTGCTGGTATTTCGGAAACTCGTAGTTTCTTAGAAGCTTGGCAACCCCTCTCAATGAAAGTGCTTTTCCACAGTCTGTGCCTAAGGCTACTTGAAGAGGAAACAAACAATAGAGACAAAACTGAGAACTCCTTTATTTTTTCAAGTTTCAAAGAGCTACTACAATCCATGTTGGATTTAGAGTTCCAAATTCATCTATCTATATAGGAGAGAACAGAGAGAAACCTAAATATAAAAACTGCTACTGTAGACGAACGCTTCAACCTAGAAGAACAAAATTTGGTGAGCCAAGTGGGATTTGTGTACTGATCATTAGCAACAAGTATCATCAAGATTGGGTGAAAAAATATTTGCTGGTATTTCGAAAATTCTTTATTTCTTAGAAGCTTGGCAACCCCTCTCAATGAAAGTGCTTTTCCACAGTCTGTGCCTAGGGCTACTTTAAGAGGAAACAAACCATAGAGACAAAACTGAGAACTCCTTTATTTTGTCAAGTTTCAAAGAGCTACTACAAACCATGTTGGATTTAGAGTTCCAAATTCATCTATCTATATATGAGAGAACAGAGTGAAACCTAAATATAAAAACTGCTACTGTAGACGAACGCTTCAACCTAGAAGAACAAAATTTGGTGAGCCAAGTGGGATCTGTGTACTGATCATTACCACCAAGTATCATCAAGATTGGGAGAAAAAATATTTGCTGGTATTTCGGAAAATCTTTATTTCTTAGAAGCTTGGCAACCCCTCTCAATGAAAGTGTTTTTCCACAGTCTGTGCCTAGGGCTACTTGAAGAGGAAACAAACCATAGAGAAAAAACTCAGAACTTCTTTATTTTGTCAAGTTTCAAAGAGCTACTACAAACCATGTTGGATTTAGAGTTCCAAATTCATCTATCTATACAGGAGAGAACAGAGGGAAACCTAAATATAAAAACTGCTACTGTAGACGAACGCTTCAACCTAGAAGAACAAAATTTGGTGAGCCAAGTGGGATTTGTGTACTGATCATTACCACCAAGTATCATCAAGATTGGGTGAAAAAATATTTGCTGGTATTTCGAAAATTCTTTATTTCTTAGAAGCTTGGCAACCCCTCTCAATGAAAGTGCTTTTCCACAGTCTGTGCCTAGGGCTACTTTAAGAGGAAACAAACCATAGAGACAAAACTGAGAACTCCTTTATTTTGTCAAGTTTCAAAGAGGTACTACAAACCATGTTGGATTTAGAGTTCCAAATTCATCTATCTATATAAGAGAGAACAGAGTGAAACCTAAATATAAAAACTGCTACTGTAGACGAACGCTTCAGCCTAGAAGAACAAAATTTGGTGAGCCAAGTGGGATCTGTGTACTGATCATTACCACCAAGTATCATCAAGATTGGGAGAAAAAATATTTGCTGGTATTTCGGAAAATCGTTATTTCTTAGAAGCTTGGCAACCACTCTCAATGAAAGTGCTTTTCCACAGTCTGTGCCTAGGGCTACTTGAAGAGGAAACAAACCATAGAGAAAAAACTCAGAACTTCTTTATTTTGTCAAGTTTCAAAGAGCTACTACAAACCATGTTGGATTTAGAGTTCCAAATTCATCTATCTATACAGGAGAGAACAGAGGGAAACCTAAATATAAAAACTGCTACTGTAGACGAACGCTTCAACCTAGAAGAACAAAATTTGGTGAGCCAAGTGTGATTTGTGTACTGATCATTACCACCAAGTATCATCAAGATTGGGTGAAAAAATATTTGCTGGTATTTCGGAAAATCGTTATTTCTTAGAAGCTTGGCAACCCCTCTCAATGAAAGTGCTTTTCCACAGTCTGTGCCTAGGGCTACTTGAAGAGGAAAGAAACCATAGAGACAAAATTGAGAACTCCTTTATTTTGTCAAGTTTCAAAGAGCTACTACAAACCATGTTGGATTTAGAGTTGCAAATTCATCTATCTATATAGGAGAGAACCCAGTGAAACTTAAATATAAAAACTGCTCCTGTAGACGAAAGCTTCAACGTAGAAGAACAAAATTTGGTGAGCCAAGTGGGATTTGTGTACTGATCATTACCACCAAGTATCATCAAGATTGGGTGAAAAAATATTTGCTGGTATTTCGGAAACTCGTAATTTCTTAGAAGCTTGGCAAGCCCTCTCAATGAAAGTGCTTTTCCACAATCTGTGCCTAGGCTACTTGAAGAGGAAACAAACCATAGAGACAAAACTGAGAACTCCTTTATTTTGTCAAGTTTCAAAGAGCTACTACAATCCATGTTGGATTTAGAGTTCCAAATTCATCTATCTATATAGGAGAGAACAGAGAGAAACCTAAATATAAAAACTGCTACTGTAGACGAACGCTTCAACCTAGAAGAACAAAATTTGGTGAGCGAAGTGGGATTTGTGTACTGATCATTAGCAACAAGTATCATCAAGATTGGGTGAAAAAATATTTGCTGGAATTTCGGAAACTCGTTATTTCTTACAAGATTGGCAACCACTCTCAATGAAAGTGCTTTTCCACAGTGTGTGCCTAGGGCTAATTGAAGAGGAAACAATCCATAGAGACAAAACTGAGAACTTCTTTATTTTGTCAAGTTTCAAAGAGCTACTACAAACCATGTTGGATTTAGAGTTCCAAATTCATCTATCTATATAGGAGAGCACAGAGTGAAACCTAAATATAAAAACTGGTACTGTAGACGAACGCATCAACCTAGAAGAACAAAATTTGGTGAGCCAAGTGGGATTAGTGTACTGATCATTACCACCAAGTATCATCAAGATTGGGTGAAAAAATATTTGCTGGTATTTCGGAAACTCGTAATTTCTTAGAAGCTTGGCAACCCCTCTCAATGAAAGTGCTATTCCACAGTACAGTCTGTGACTAAGACTACTTGAAGAGGAAACAAACCATAGAGACAAAACTGAGAACTCCTTTATTTTGTCAAGTTTCAAAGAGCTACTACAAACCATGTTGGATTTAGAGTTCCAAATTCATCTATCTATATAGGAGAGAACCCAGTGAAATTTAATATAAAAACTGCTCCTGTAGACGAACGCTTCAACGTAGAAGAATAAAATTTGGTGATCCAAGTGGGATTTGAGTACTGATCATTACCATAAGTATCATCAAGATTGAGTGAAAAAATATTTGCTGGTATTTTGGAAACTCGTTATTTCTTAGAAGCTTGGCAACCCATCTCAATGAAAGTGCTTCCACAGTCTGTGCCTATTGCTACTTGAAGAGGAAACAAACTATAGAGACAAAACTGAGAACTCCTGTATTTTGTCAAGTTTCAAAGAGCTACTACAATCCATGTTGGATTTAGAGTTCCAAATACATCTATCTATATAGGAGAGAACAGAGAGAAACCTGAATAAAAACTGCTACTGTAGACGAACGCTTCAAACTAGAAGATCAAAATTTGGTGAGCCAAGTGGGATTTGTGTACTTATCATTAGCAACTAGTATCATCAAGATTGGGTGAAAAAATATTTGCTGGTATTTCGGAAACTCTTTATTTCTTAGAAACTTGGCAACCCCTCTCAATGAAAGTGCTTTTCCAGAGAGTGTGCCTAGGGATAATTGAAGAGGTAACAATCCATAGAGACAAAACTGAGAACTCCTTTATTTTGTCAAGTTTCAAAGAGCTACTACAAACCATGTTGGATTTAGAGTTCCAAATTCATCTATCTATACAGGAGAGAACCCAGTGAAACTTAAATATAAAATCTGCTCCTGTAGACGAACGCTTCAACGTAGAAGAACAAAATTTGGTGATCCATGTGGGATTTGAGTACTGATCATTACCACCAAGTATCATCAAGATTGGGTGAAAAAATATTTGCTGGTATTTTGGAAACTCGTTTTTTCTTAGAAGCTTGGCAACCCATCTAAATGAAAGTGCTTCCACAGTCTGTGCCTAGGGCTACTTGAAGAGGAAACAAACCATAGAGACAAAACTGAGAACTCCTTTATTTTGTCAAGTTTCAAAGAGCTACTACAATCCATGTTGGATTTAGAGTTCCAAATTCATCTATCTATATAGGAGAGAACAGAGAGAAACCTAAATATAAAAACTGATACTGTAGACGAACGCTTCAACCTAGAAGAACAAAATTTGGTGAGCGAAGTGGGATTTGTGTCCTGATCATTAGCAACAAGTATCATCAAGATTGGGTGAAAAAATATTTGCTGGAATTTCGGAAACTCGTTATTTCTTAGAAGCTTGGCAACCACTCTCAATGAAAGTGCTTTTCCACAGTGTGTGCCTAGGGCTAATTGAAGAGGAAACAATCCATAGAGACAAAACTGAGAACTCCTTTATTTTGTCAAGTTTCAAAGAGCTACTACAAACCATGTTGGATTTAGACTTCCAAATTCATCTATCTATACAGGAGAGAACAGAGGGAAACCTAAATATAAAAACTGCTCCTGTAGACGAACGCTTCAACCTAGAAGAACAAAATTTGGTGAGGCAAGTGGGATTTGTGTACTGATCATTACCACCAAGTATCATCAAGATTGGGTGAAAAAATATTTGCTGGTATTTCAGAAACTCGTAATTTCTTAGAAGCTTGGCAAATCCTCTCCATGAAAGTGCTTTTCCACAGTCTGTGACTAGGGCTACTTGAAGAGGAAACAAACCATAGAGACAAAACTGAGAACTCCTTTATTTTGTCAAGTTTCAAAAAGCTACTACAAACCATGTTGGATTTAGAGTTCCAAATTCATGTTTCTATATATGAGAGAACCGAGTGAAACTTAAATATAAAAACTGCTCCTGTAGACGAACGCTTCAACGTAGAACAACAAAATTTGGTGAGCCAAGTGGGATTTGAGTACTGATCATTACCACCAAGTATCATCAAGGTTGGGTGAAAAAATATTTGCTGGTATTTTGTAAACTCGTTATTTCTTAGAAGCTTGGCAACCCATCTCAATGAATGTGCTTCCACAGTCTGAGTATAGGGCTACTTGAAGAGGAAACAAACCATAGAGACAAAACTGAGAACTCCTTTATTTTGTCAAGTTTCAAAGAGCTACTACAAACCTTTGTTGGATTTAGAGTTCCAAATTCATCTATCTATACAGGAGAAAACAGAGGGAAACCTAAATATAAAAACCGCGACTGTAGACGAACGCTTCAACCTAGAAGAACAAAATTTGGTGAGTCAAGTGGGATTTGTGTACTGATCATTACCACCAAGTATCATCAAGATTGGGTGAAAAAATATTTGCTGGTATTTCGGTAACTCGTAATTTCCTAGAAGCTTGGCAACCCCTCTCCATGAAAGTGCTTTTCCACAGTCTGTGACTAGGGCTACTTGAAGAGGAAACAAATCATAGAGACAAAATTGAGAACTCCTTTATTTTGTCAAGTTTCAAAAAGCTACTACAAACCATGTTGGATTTACAGTTCCAAATTCATGTTTCTATATATGAGAGAACCGAGTGAAACCTAAATATAAAAACTGCTCCTGTAGACTAACGCTTCAACGTAGAAGAACAAAATTCGGTGAGCCAAGTGGGATTAGTGTACTGATCATTAGCAACAAGTGTCATCAAGATTAGGTGAAAAAATATTTGCTGGTATTTCGGAAACTCGTTATTTCTTAGAAGCTTGGCAACCCCTCTCAATGAAAGTGCTTTTCCACAGTCTGTGCCTAGGGCTACTTGAAGTGGAAACAAACCATACAGACTAAACTCAGAACTCCTTTATTTTGTCTAGTTTCAAAGAGCTACTACAAACCATGTTGGATTTAGAGTTCCAAATTCATCTATCTATATAGGAGAGCACAGAGTGAAACCTAAATATAAAAACTGGTACTGTAGACGAACGCTTCAACCTAGAAGAACAAAATTTGGTGAGCCAAGTGGGATTTGTGAACTGATCATTACCACCAAATATCATCAAGATTGGGTGAAAAAATATTTGCTGGTATTTCAAAAACTCGTAATTTCTTAGAAGCTTGGCAACCCCTCTCAATGAAAGTGCTTTTCCACAGTCTGTGCCTAGGGCTACTTAAAGAGGAAACAAACCATAGTGACAAAAATGAGAACTCCTTTATTTTTTCAAGTTTCAAAGAACTACTACAAACCATGTTGGATTTAGAGTTCCAAATTCATCTATCTATACAGGAGAGAACAGAGTGAAACCTAAATATAAAAACATCTACTGTAGATGAATGCATCAACCTAGAAGAACAAAATTTGGTGAGCCAAGTGGGATTTGTGTACGGATCATTACCACCAAGTATCATCAAGATTGGGTGAAAAAATATTTGCTGGTATTTTGGAAACTCGTTATTTCTTAGAAGCTTGGCAACCCATCTCAATGAAAGTGCTTCCACAGTCTGTGCCTAGGGCTACTTGAAGAGGAAACAAACCATAGAGACAAAACTGAGAACTCCTTTATTTTTTCAAGTTTCAAAGAGCTACTACAAACCATGTTGGATTTAGAGTTCCAAATTCATCTATCTATATAGGAGAGAACAGAGAGAAACCTAAATATAAAAACTGCTACTGTAGACGAACGCTTCAACCTAGAAGAACAAAATTTGGTGAGCCAAGTGGGATTTGTGTACTGATCATTAGCAACAAGTATCATCAAGATTGGGTGAAAAAATATTTGCTGGTATTTCGGAAATTCTTTATTTCTTAGAAGCTTGGCAACCCCTCTCAATGAAAGTGCTTTTCCACAGTCTGTGCCTAGGCTACTTGAAGAGGAAACAAACCATAGAGACAAAACTCAGAACTCTTTATTTTGTCAAGTTTCAAAGAGCTACTACAAACCATGTTGGATTTAGAGTTCCAAATTCCTCTAATTATATATGAGAGAACAGAGTGAAACCTAAATATAAAAACTGCTACTGTAGACGAACGCTTCAACCTAGAAAAACAAAATTTGGTGAGCCAAGTGGGATCTGTGTACTGATCATTACCACCAAGTATCATCAAGATTGGGTGAAAAAATATTTGCTGGTATTTCGGAAACTCGTTATTTCTTAGAGCTTGGCAACCCCTCTCAATGAAAGTGCTGTTCCACAGTGTGTGCCTAGGGCTAATTGAAGAGGAAACAATCCATAGAGACAAAACTGAGAACTCCTTTATTTTGTCAAGTTTCAAAAGCTACTACAAACCATGTTGGATTTAGAGTTCCAAATTCATCTATCTATACAGGAGAGAACAGAGGGAAACCTAAATATAAAAACTGCTCCTGTAGATGAACGCTTCAACCTAGAAGAACAAAATTTGGTGAGCCAAGTGGGATTTGTGTACTGATCATTACCACCAAGTATCATCAAGATTGGGTGAAAAAATATTTGCTGGTATTTCAGAAACTCGTAATTTCTTAGAAGCTTGGCAAATCCTCTCCATGAAAGTGCTTTTCCACAGTCTGTGACTAGGGCTACTTGAAGAGGAAACAAACCATAGAGACAAAACTGAGAACTCCTTTATTTTGTCAAGTTTCAAAAAGCTACTACAAACCATGTTGGATTTAGAGTTCCAAATTCATGTTTCTATATATGAGAGAACCGAGTGAAACTTAAATATAAAAACTGCTCCTGTAGACGAACGCTTCAACGTAGAAGAACAAAATTTGGTGAGCCAAGTGGGATTTGAGTACTGATCATTACCACCAAGTATCATCAAGGTTGGGTGAAAAAATATTTGCTGGTATTTTGTAAACTCGTTTTTCTTAGAAGCTTGGCAACCCATCTCAATGAATGTGCTTCCACAGTCTGAGCATAGGGCTACTTGAAGAGGAAACAAACCATAGAGACAAAACTGAGAACTCCTTTATTTTGTCAAGTTTCAAAGAGCTACTACAAACCTTTGTTGGATTTAGAGTTCCAAATTCATCTATCTATTCAGGAGAAAACAGAGGGAAACCTAAACATAAAAACCGCTACTGTAGACGAACGCTTCAACCTAGAAGAACAAAATTTGGTGAGTCAAGTGGGATTTGTGTACTGATCATTACCACCAAGTATCATCAAGATTGGGTGAAAAAATATTTGCTGGTATTTCGGAAACTCGTAATTTCCTAGAAGCTTGGCAACCCCTCTCCAGGAAAGTGCTTTTCCACAGTCTGTGACTAGGGCTACTTGAAGAGGAAACAAATCATAGAGACAAAATTGAGAACTCCTTTATTTTGTCAAGTTTCAAAAAGCTACTACAAACCATGTTGGATTTACAGTTCCAAATTCATGTTTCCATATATGAGAGAACCGAGTGAAACCTAAATATAAAAACTGCTCCTGTAGACTAACGCTTCAACGTAGAAGAACGAAATTCGGTGAGCCAAGTGGGATTAGTGTACTGATCATTAGCAACAAGTATCATCAAGATTGGGTGAAAAAATATTTGCTGGTATTTCGGAAATTCTTTATTTCTTAGAAGCTTGGCAACCCCTCTCAATGAAAGTGCTTTTCCACAATCTGTGCCTAGGCTACTTGAAGAGGAAACAAACCATAGAGACAAAACTCAGAACTCCTTTATTTTGTCAAGTTTCAAAGAGCTACTACAAACCATGTTGGATTTAGAGTTCCAAATTCCTCTATCTATATATGAGAGAACAGAGTGAAACCTAAATATAAAAACTGCTACTGTAGACGAACCCTTTAACCTAGAAGAACAAAATTTGGTGAGCCAAGTGGGATCTGTGTACTGATCATTACCACCAAGTATCATCAAGATTGGGTGAAAAAATATTTGATGGTATTTCGGAAACTCGTTATTTCTTAGAAGCTTGGCAACCCCTCTCAATGAAAGTGCTTTTCCACAGTCTGTGCCTCGGGCTACTTGAAGAGGAAACAAACCATTGAGAAAAAACTCAGAACTTCTTTATTTTGTCAAGTTTCAAAGAGCTACTACAAACCCTGTTGGATTTAGAGTTCCAAATTCATCTATCTATACAGGAGAGAACAGAGGGAAACCTAAATATAAAAAATGGTACTGTAGACGAACGCTTCAACCTAGAAGAACAAAATTTGGTGAGCCAAGTGGGATTTGTGTACTGATCATTACCACCAAGTATCATCAAGATTGGGTGAAAAAATATTTGCTGGAATTTCGGAAACTCGTTATTTCTTAGAAGCTTGGCAACCACTCTCAATGAAAGTGCTGTTCCACAGTGTGTGCCTAGGGCTAATTGAAGAGGAAACAATCCATAGAGACAAAACTGAGAACTCCTTTATTTTGTCAAGTTTCAAAGAGCTACTACAAACCATGTTGGATTTAGAGTTCCAAATTCATCTATCTATACAGGAGAGAACAGAGGGAAACCTAAATATAAAAACTGCTCCTGTAGACGAACGCTTCAACCTAGAAGAACAAAATTTGGTGAGCCAAGTGGGATTTGTGTACTGATCATTACCACCAAGTATCATCAAGATTGGGTGAAAAAATATTTGCTGGTATTTCAGAAACTCGTAATTTCTTAGAAGTTTGGCAAATCCTCTCCATGAAAGTGCTTTTCCACAGTCTGTGACTTGGGCTACTAGAAGAGGAAACAAACCATAGAGACAAAACTGAGAACTCCTTTATTTTGTCAAGTTTCAAAAAGCTACTACAAACCATGTTGGATTTAGAGTTCCAAATTCAAGTTTCTATATATGAGAGAACCGAGTGAAACTTAAATATAAAAACACTCCTGTAGACGAACGCTTCAACGTCGAAGAACAAAATTTGGTGAGCCAAGTGGGATTTGAGTACTGATCATTACCACCAAGTATCATCAAGGTTGGGTGAAAAAATATTTGCTGGTATTTTGTAAACTCGTTTTTCTTAGAAGCTTGGCAACCCATCTCAATGAATGTGCTTCCACAGTCTGAGCATAGGGCTACTTGAAGAGGAAACAAACCATAGAGACAAAACTGAGAACTCCTTTATTTTGTCAAGTTTCAAAGAGCTACTACAAACCTTTGTTGGATTTAGAGTTCCAAATTCATCTATCTATTCAGGAGAAAACAGAGGGAAACCTAAATATAAAAACCGCTACTGTAGACGAACGCTTCAACCTAGAAGAACAAAATTTGGTGAGTCAAGTGGGATTTTTGTACTGATCATTACCACCAAGTATCATCAAGATTGGGTGAAAAAATATTTGCTGGTATTTCGGAAACTCGTAATTTCCTAGAAGCTTGGGAAACCCCTCTCCATGAAAGTGCTTTTCCACAGTCTGTGACTAGGGCTACTTGAAGAGGAAACAAATCATAGAGACAAAATTGAGAACTCCTTTATTTTGTCAAGTTTCAAAAAGCTACTACAAACCATGTTGGATTTACAGTTCCAAATTCATGTTTCCATATATGAGAGAACCGAGTGAAACCTAAATATAAAAACTGCTCCTGTAGACTACCGCTTCAACGTAGAAGAACAAAATTCGGTGAGCCAAGTGGGATTAGTGTACTGATCATTAGCAACAAGTATCATCAAGATTGGGTGAAAAAATATTTGCTGGTATTTCGGAAACTCGTTATTTCTTAGAAGCTTGGCAACCCCTCTCAATGAAAGTGCTTTTCCACAGTCTGTGCCTAGGGCTACTTGAAGTGGAAACAAACCATACAGACTAAACTCAGAACTCCTTTATTTTGTCTAGTTTCAAAGAGCTACTACAAACCATGTTGGATTTAGAGTTCCAAATTCATCTATCTATATAGGAGAGCACAGAGTGAAACCTAAATATAAAAACTGGTACTGTAGACGAAAGCTTCAACCTAGAAGAATAAAATTTGGTGAGCCAAGTGGGATTTGTGAACTGATCATTACCACCAAATATCATCAAGATTGGGTGAAAAAATATTTGCTGGTATTTCAGAAACTCGTAATTTCTTAGAAGCTTGGCAACCCCTCTCAATGAAAGTGCTTTTCCACAGTCTGTGCCTAGGGCTACTTAAAGGGAAACAAACCATAGTGACAAAACTGAGAACTCCTTTATTTTTTCAACTTTCAAAGAACTACTACAAACGATGTTGGATTTAGAGTTCCAAATTCATCGATCTATACAGGAGAGAACAGAGTGAAACCTAAATATAAAAACATCTACTATAGATGAATGCATCAAATCTAGAAGAACAAATTTGGTGAGCCAAGTGGGATTTGTGTACGGATCATTACCACCAAGTATCATCAAGATTGGGTGAAAAAATATTTGCTGTATTTTGGAAACTCGTAATTTCTTAGAAGCTTGGCAACCCCTCTCAATGAAAGTGCTTCCACAGTCTGTGCCTAGGGCTACTTGAAGAGGAAACAAACCATAGAGACAAAACTGAGAACTCCTTTATTTTTTCAAATTTCAAAGAGCTACTACAATCCATGTTGGATTTAGAGTTCCAAATTCATCTATCTATATAGGAGAGAACAGAGAGAAACCTAAATATAAAAACTGCTACTGTAGACGAACGCTTCAACATAGAAGAACAAAATTTGGTGAGCCAAGTGGGATTTGTGTACTGATCATTAGCAACAAGTATCATCAAGATTGGGTGAAAAAAATATTTGCTGGTATTTCGGAAATTCTTTATTTCTTAGAAGCTTGCAACCCCTCTCAATGAAAGTGCTTTTCCACAATCTGTGCCTAGGCTACTTGAAGAGGAAACAAACCATAGAGACAAAACTCAGAACTCCTTTATTTTGTCAAGTTTCAAAGATCTACTACAAACCATGTTGGATTTAGAGTTCCAAATTCCTCTATCTATATATGAGAGAACAGAGTGAAACCTAAATATAAAAACTGCTACTGTAGACGAACCCTTCAACCTAGAAGAACAAAATTTGGTGAGCCAAGTGGGATCTGTGTACTGATCATTACCACCAAGTATCATCAAGATTGGGTGAAAAAATATTTGATGGTATTTCGGAAACTCGTTATTTCTTAGAAGCTTGGCAACCCCTCTCAATGAAAGTGCTTTTCCACAGTCTGTGCCTAGGGCTACTTGAAGAGGAAACAAACCATTGAGAAAAAACTCAGAACTTCTTTATTTTGTCAAGTTTCAAAGAGCTACTACAAACCATGTTGGATTTAGAGTTCCAATGTCATCTATCTATACAGGAGAGAACAGAGGGAAACCTAAATATAAAAATGGTACTGTAGACGAACGCTTCAACCTAGAAGAACAAAATTTGGTGAGCCAAGTGGAATTAGTGTACTGATCATTAGCAACAAGTATCATCAAGATTGGGTGAAAAAATATTTGCTGGTATTTCGGAAATTCTTTATTTCTTAGAAGCTTGGCAACCCCTCTCAATGAAAGTGCTTTTCCACAATCTGTGCCTAGGCTACTTGAAGAGGAAACAAACCATAGAGACAAAACTCAGAACTCCTTTATTTTGTCAAGTTTCAAAGAGCTACTACAAACCATGTTGGATTTAGAGTTCCAAATTCCTCTATCTATATATGAGAGAACAGAGTGAAACCTAAATATAAAAACTGCTACTGTAGACGAACCCTTCAACCTAGAAGAACAAAATTTGGTGAGCCAAGTGGGATCTGTGTACTGATCATTACCACCAAGTATCATCAAGATTGGGTGAAAAAATATTTGATGGTATTTCGGAAACTCGTTATTTCTTAGAAGCTTGGCAACCCCTCTCAATGAAAGTGCTTTTCCACAGTCTGTGCCTAGGGCTACTTGAAGAGGAAACAAACCATTGAGAAAAACTCAGAACTTCTTTATTTTGTCAAGTTTCAAAAGAGCTACTACAAACCATGTTGGATTTAGAGTTCCAAATTCACCTATCTATACAGGAGAGAACAGAGGGAAACCTAAATATAAAAACTGCTCCTGTAGACGAACGCTTCAACCTAGAAGAACAAAATTTGGTGAGCCAAGTGGGATTTGTGTACTGATCATTACCACCAAGTATCATCAAGATTGGGTGAAAAAATATTTGCTGGTATTTCAGAAACTCGTAATTTCTTAGAAGTTTGGCAAATCCTCTCCATGAAAGTGCTTTTCCACAGTCTGTGACTTGGGCTACTAGAAGAGGAAACAAACCATAGAGACAAAACTGAGAACACCTTATTTTGTCAAGTTTCAAAAAGCTACTACAAACCATGTTGGATTTAGAGTTCCAAATTCATGTTTCTATATATGAGAGAACCGAGTGAAACTTAAATATAAAAACACTCCTGTAGACGAACGCTTCAACGTCGAAGAACAAAATTTGGTGAGCCAAGTGGGATTTGAGTACTGATCATTACCACCAAGTATCATCAAGGTTGGGTGAAAAAATATTTGCTGGTATTTTGTAAACTCGTTTTTCTTAGAAGCTTGGCAACCCATCTCAATGAATGTGCTTCCACTGTCTGAGCATAGGGCTACTTGAAGAGGAAACAAACCATAGAGACAAAAACTGAGAACTCCTTTATTTTTCAAGTTTCAAAGAGCTACTACAAACCATGTTGGATTTAGAGTTCCAAATTCATCTATCTATATAGGAGAGAACAGAGAGAAACCTAAATATAAAAACTGCTACTGTAGACGAACGCTTCAACCTAGAAGAACAAAATTTGGTGAGCCAAGTGGGATTTGTGTACTGATCATTAGCAACAAGTATCATCAAGATTGGGTGAAAAAATATTTGCTGGTATTTCGGAAATTCTTTATTTCTTAGAAGCTTGGCAACCCCTCTCAATGAAAGTGCTTTTCCACAGTCTGTGCCTAGGCTATTGAAGAGGAAACAAACCATAGAGACAAAACTCAGAACTCCTTTATTTTGTCAAGTTTCAAAGAGCTACTACAAACCATGTTGGATTTAGAGTTCCAAATTCCTCTAATTATATATGAGAGAACAGAGTGAAACCTAAATATAAAAACTGCTACTGTAGACGAACGCTTCAACCTAGAAAACAAAATTTGGTGAGCCAAGTGGGATCTGTGTACTGATCATTACCACCAAGTATCATCAAGATTGGGTGAAAAAATATTTGCTGGTATTTCGGAAACTCGTTATTTCTTAGAAGCTTGGCAACCCCTCTCAATGAAAGTGCTGTTCCACAGTGTGTGCCTAGGGCTAATTGAAGAGGAAACAATCCATAGAGACAAAACTGAGAACTCCTTTATTTTGTCAAGTTTCAAAGAGCTACTACAAACCATGTTGGATTTAGAGTTCCAAATTCATCTATCTATACAGGAGAGAACAGAGGGAAACCTAAATATAAAAACTGCTCCTGTAGATGAACGCTTCAACCTAGAAGAACAAAATTTGGTGAGCCAAGTGGGATTTGTGTACTGATCATTACCACCAAGTATCATCAAGATTGGGTGAAAAAATATTTGCTGGTATTTCAGAAACTCGTAATTCTTAGAAGCTTGGCAAATCCTCTCCATGAAAGTGCTTTTCCACAGTCTGTGACTAGGGCTACTTGAAGAGGAAACAAACCATAGAGACAAAACTGAGAACTCCTTTATTTTGTCAAGTTTCAAAAAGCTACTACAAACCATGTTGGATTTAGAGTTCCAAATTCATGTTTCTATATATGAGAGAACCGAGTGAAACTTAAATATAAAAACTGCTCCTGTAGACGAACGCTTCAACGTAGAAGAACAAAATTTGGTGAGCCAAGTGGGAATTGAGTACTGATCATTACCACCAAGTATCATCAAGGTTGGGTGAAAAAATATTTGCTGGTATTTTGTAAACTCGTTTTTCTTAGAAGCTTGGCAACCCATCTCAATGAATGTGCTTCCACAGTCTGAGCATAGGGCTACTTGAAGAGGAAACAAACCATAGAGACAAAACTGAGAACTCCTTTATTTTGTCAAGTTTCAAAGAGCTACTACAAACCTTTGTTGGATTTAGAGTTCCAAATTCATCTATCTATTCAGGAGAAAACAGAGGGAAACCTAAACATAAAAACCGCTACTGTAGACGAACGCTTCAACCTAGAAGAACAAAATTTGGTGAGTCAAGTGGGATTTGTGTACTGATCATTACCACCAAGTATCATCAAGATTGGGTGAAAAAATATTTGCTGGTATTTCGGAAACTCGTAATTTCCTAGAAGCTTGGCAACCCCTCTCCATGAAAGTGCTTTTCCACAGTCTGTGACTAGGGCTACTTGAAGAGGAAACAAATCATAGAGACAAAATTGAGAACTCCTTTATTTTGTCAAGTTTCAAAAGCTACTACAAACCATGTTGGATTTACAGTTCCAAATTCATGTTTCCATATATGAGAGAACCGAGTGAAACCTAAATATAAAAACTGCTCCTGTAGACTAACGCTTCAACGTAGAAGAACGAAATTCGGTGAGCCAAGTGGGATTAGTGTACTGATCATTAGCAACAAGTATCATCAAGATTGGGTGAAAAAATATTTGCTGGTATTTCGGAAAATTCTTTATTTCTTAGAAGCTTGGCAACCCCTCTCAATGAAAGTGCTTTTCCACAATCTGTGCCTAGGCTACTTGAAGAGGAAACAAACCATAGAGACAAAACTCAGAACTCCTTTATTTTGTCAAGTTTCAAAGAGCTACTACAAACCATGTTGGATTAGAGTTCCAAATTCCTCTATCTATATATGAGAGAACAGAGTGAAACCTAAATATAAAAACTGCTACTGTAGACGAACCCTTTAACCTAGAAGAACAAAATTTGGTGAGCCAAGTGGGATCTGTGTACTGATCATTACCACCAAGTATCATCAAGATTGGGTGAAAAAATATTTGATGGTATTTCGGAAACTCGTTATTTCTTAGAAGCTTGGCAACCCCTCTCAATGAAAGTGCTTTTCCACAGTCTGTGCCTCGGGCTACTTGAAGAGGAAACAAACCATTGAGAAAAAACTCAGAACTTCTTTATTTTGTCAAGTTTCAAAGAGCTACTACAAACCCTGTTGGATTTAGAGTTCCAATTCATCTATCTATACAGGAGAGAACAGAGGGAAACCTAAATATAAAAAATGGTACTGTAGACGAACGCTTCAACCTAGAAGAACAAAATTTGGTGAGCCAAGTGGGATTTGTGTACTGATCATTACCACCAAGTATCATCAAGATTGGGTGAAAAAATATTTGCTGGAATTTCGGAAACTCGTTATTTCTTAGAAGCTTGGCAACCACTCTCAATGAAAGTGCTGTTCCACAGTGTGTGCCTAGGGCTAATTGAAGAGGAAACAATCCATAGAGACAAAACTGAGAACTCCTTTATTTTGTCAAGTTTCAAAGAGCTACTACAAACCATGTTGGATTTAGAGTTCCAAATTCATCTATCTATACAGGAGAGAACAGAGGGAAACCTAAATATAAAAACTGCTCCTGTAGACGAACGCTTCAACCTAGAAGAACAAAATTTGGTGAGCCAAGTGGGATTTGTGTACTGATCATT